>NW_010325170.1:0-35259 GCF_000700745.2 Antrostomus carolinensis | reverse complement strand
GCAGACTTTTTTTTTTTTCTGGTGGGTTACTATGTGGTATGTGTGGTCCTTAATAAACAGCCTGTCAGCTGTGGATTCCTTTCCAGCGGTCAAAAATTTCAAGTAGCTCAAACTACTCTTAAGAAAAATCACAAACTTATTCCTTGAAAAGAAAAAAATAATTCCAGAACTAGTAACTTTGAGTGGATCAGAGGACAGGTCAAAAGATGAGGAACTTGGTAGCATCAACCCTTATAAAAGATGAAGAATCTTTCTTGACCAACATAGTATTTTCTTATTAGTTGTAGAAAGATTGTTAGGCATGTTCAAACTTTAGTGCAAGGTGAAACCACTGAGGAATTCATTAGACTTTCCAGATCAGTGAAACAGAGGAATGTTCTGGCATTAGACTCTGAATTTCAATATGGCTTGCCAAGCCCTGCAATGGCAAGAGGTAAACTTCTGCAAACTGCAGGAAACTGTCATTGTACAACAACTACTTTGTTCCACAGTGACACGTGACATTATAGAGAATCATTTTCACACTGTAGGCAAGTGAAATAAGTTTACAGACAAGTGAAATAAGTTTACAGAACCAATTATACAAAGTCCCAGTTGTCTAAAGAAGTAGTGAAGTGTAAAGAATGATAATATGTAACCTGAATAAACAATATCATCACACACTGCACTGAAATTCACAGGTACCTGAGGGGATATCTGTCTAAAAGCTTCATGAACAATTACAAAAAGCTACTTACATATGCATTTCCCAACAAATAGCGGGTTAAACTATAGTGACTTTGTATTTTAAATATCAAAGACTTTTGTGGTGAGCTAAATTGCTGAGTATATTGCAGATACATTTCCTTAGAGGTAGATGTTTAGGTATCTAGATAACAGAAGTGGAATACAGAGATTTGAACACAGAAACCTCATCTATAACATAAATACTTTAAAACTCCCTTAAAAACCTCCAAATAAACAACGAAAAAAGCCCCCAAACTATCCTCAGTCTACAAGAAATAATAATTGAAAATGTCATCCCATTTTTAACACAAAGATGCATTTTTTTCTTTAGAAGCTACTGAATTTTATATAACTTCCATATGATAATATGCTTTGCAAACTTTGAATAGTCTAGCACTCAATCATACTGTAACAGGAGACCTGGTGCCTAGCAAGTGGGTATCAAGGATACATAAAAACATACAGATTTCTAATAATCAAGTTATTACATATTCCAATGATCTCACAGAATGGCTACATACAGTAAACACTCATCACTTTAGAAATAGGATAACTAACATACAAAGCTTGGTCCACCATATTCTGATAAGCAAGGAAAAAAAGTTAAAAAAAAACTTTATCTATATTCCACAGCTAATATCTGACACAATTCTGAATTGGAAATTCCATGGAGGCAACACCAGAATATATCCAAGTAACTAACCTGCTGTTATATGATTTTTTTAGATTCCTCTCATGGAAAAAAAAGATCAAGGTATATAAAATTTGTCAGATGTCATTAAAGTAATTCTGTAAAATAAATTGAAATCCTTTAATTTTTTTATATTCTTGTTTTAGCTGGATTTATGGACCTTTTACTTCTACTAAATAAAACACATGCTCAATTAAGACCCTTGAAGAACACAGCAGAATAACAAAGAAGGATCAATTTGAATGGGAAGATATGAAAAATAGTGATATGGTCTTAAGGGGTCATTATGAAGCATCCTGGCTGATCTTTCCATCATGTTTTTTCAGCTAGTGAAGTAGTTTTTTCCCCTAAAAGATTCTGTAACAGAAGCAGTCAATGTCTGACAAGCATATGTGCAGCTGCCCGAGTTGTGAGTTGCAGGAAAGACAGCATTGTTTTAAATGGTTTGTGTTTTCCGAATGGATCACTTTAACCAGTTGTTCTATGTTACCAAAAAAATCAGTATAAAGGCTTTTGAGGACCTAAATAAAATATCATACAAAGCTATCTAAGAGACAAACTCTTGCAAACCTTCCTGGAATAAACCTTCAGGAGTTTGTTGGGTTCCTGGGGGTTTTTTTGAGGAATTCTTCCAAGATCACAAGAGGACCAGAACCTGATTCTATAGTAACCTCATAAATCTTCAAGACCTAATGTGTGGTAATACAGCTTTTCATTAATGTTAGCAAAACAAGCTTTGAGTAGTTGTATGCTTCTCTCCTTCCCTTTTTCTTTGTAATGTCTAACAGAAATTAATTCTGAGTAGGCTTAGACATTACAGTGGGGAGAAGGTTTGATGTGCATACACATGAACACAAACATGTTTTCTTCATATGAGGTGAAAACGTATTTCTCTAAACATAACCAAATAGCTAATGAGAAAAATTGCAATTTCTAGTTAATGAACCATCTGCTGCAACCTCAAACATCCTTCTTCCATCATAGTCTTAGACCTTACAGATTGTGATGTTTGCCTCCTAGGTCTTTAATACCAACTCTTATGTAGAACAGCTTCTTTGGCCAAGATCAAAGAAACTAAAAAATTACTGACTGTACCTCATCATGTATTTCAGTAACAGCCTATGCTCAGAATTGCAGCAAATCCTGGAGACTTTTCACATAATGTGAGCAAAACACAACTTGAGATACTCTCGCTGCAAGATTAAAGAAAGAAAAATACTATTCTTTCTCCTTTCCTCTTGGATAAAAGCCAAAGCTACTTTTTCCCCCCTCAAGCTCACTCAGGCATTGGGGTTCAGGTGATAGCTAGACAACCAGACACAGTAGGTTCAGCTAATAAAATAGGCCCTTAGTAGAAAGTTGGATAAGGATGCACAGAAGGATTACCTTTTGCATTCAGCTAGTTATACTTGTCTAGTGTTATTCAAATATTAAAATAATCTCTTCATTTTCTTTTCCCCTACAGATTTGGAACCTTTTGATTTTCATAGGTATCATTAATAACCAGGTAATTGTCCTGGTGATATCTAATTTTTTTCATATAATTATTGCATTTCATAACAACAAGAATTTCAGGAACTCTTCTGAGCTTCTCTCCAGTCATAGAGAAACTGAAGATGGAGTCTCTAGTCTTATCATAAGACAAGAAATGGATTGTTTTCTAACAAATAATCACAGATTAGTATGCATGCTTGGGTCTGGTTCATCATCAGATGAGCAATTAAAATCTTATACAAAAAAAGTTAGAACTACAACTTTATGAAACTTGCAGGACTGACTTATCTTAACAGTATGAAATACATGTGGACAAATAATCTTTTTGTGCACAAAAGAATCTTTTTGTGCTGAATATCATACTCTATTATACCAAACTGCCTTTTCCCAGTAGAAATCAGCCGCTGTAATAATTCACATTGCAGAAGAAATTCGTAAGACAAAATATATTTTTCTAGGAAAGATCAGATTCCCATTGTCTTTTAAGGAAATGGACTGCATATAGAACAATAAAGCTTCTGGTCAGTAGCTATGTTATTGTTGCTGACAATCAAACATAAACAAGATAGGGGAAAAAAGTAATAAAGATGTTTGCCCCAAAACTTGATCTAATCTTCATTGCAATGATTATGATCCATTGCAATTATGATGTCTCAAATACATTATTAAACTACTGTTTAAGTGGAAGTGAATTGAGACAGACGATACACATACGTCAGAGCTTGATGCACAAGGCTGAATTTCAGCCTTAGCAAAGGTAAGCCTCTTCCCTTTCTGTGAGAAAGACAATTAGTTCATATCTCATTTTCCTTTAAAAGGACAGAGGGGGAAAATCCCCATAAAGGCCTCCTCCTCCACCCACCACTCCCCGAACCTTATAATTTCTTAACGACTCAAAGGAGGCAGATCCCAGATTTCCTAAATACTAACAACTGAATAATATTTTCATTCTTTTTAGAGGCATTTCTTTAACATTGAAACACAAAAAATGTTTTACCAGATTTAACTTTGCCCCTTAATCCTGTAATCTCAGGCCTTAACTAATATCTCATGTCTCAAAATACAGTGTTCTTAGTGTCCTCAAGAGGAATATCCTTCTTGCACTTTGAAAATTATTGCATATACTAACTATTACCCATATCAAACCTTATTACTTCAGGTCTACAGCTTCAGCTGGTATGAACTGTTAAAATTCCTCTGCTGAATTAATATGATTATAGCTTCATTCACTTCAACACTGTTTCAGAAAATACATGAGAATCTTGTTACTGAGGTTTTTTAGGGTATCTCATCAATATCCTCCTGCCTCAACTAATGCAGTGGGATATGGCCTGGCAAGTAGCTTGGAATTAAGACCATCCCTCACCTGATGAAGAAAAGACTAGTAATATGTTAACACAGCAGACAGGGAACTCTTCTTACCACCTCTGAAGTTATTTATTGTGAACCAGAGGCTATAATTGGAATAGCAATCGCAAGCAGAAGTTTTCTATTATTTAAGAAAATGAGAACTCTTACAGGGCACAGTTCTAATACACAAAAATGGTAAATTAAGAAATTAACATTAAAATATATTTTTTAAAAAACCCAAAACAGTATTTAGGTAATGGAACGTTGTAAATGCAAACTCCACTTCAAAATCAATGAAGAAGTAATAGAATTTATTTTTCTCCTGTGTCTAAAGTATTAATGGTGGTTTATCATTACATTAAAATAGAATATTTGTATTTTGGAAATATTTTAGAAATCCCTTTTGAAGCTGAAAAGTAAGCATTATTATTATTATTATTATTACTCGATACTTCAGTGCCGAAACATCACATAAAGCACATTAGTTGTTCACTTTCCATCATAAACTGTGAGAGATGATCTGAGACAAAATATGCCATCAAATATTAAACATAAGTTCAGTCACTTCGGGTAAAGCAAGAGTTTATTGTCATGGAAAGATGGAAAAAAGCCTATATGTTTTGTTGGGGTTTTTTATTGTAGAGACCTTGTGTTTTTCTGCTTTCTATTGATAAATAAAAGAACATCTGTTGTAAATACTGTGGAGTAAAAGAAGTAAGACCAAGTAAGGAAGTGAAAAGTTTTGAAATTCACTGAGGCATAAAGGAAAAACCCCATAGAAATAGATCATGATCCTGCTCTGATACATCAGGTATGATTCATGCTGCACTATTCTGCCACACACTACTTTAGGAAAGAAAAACATTACTGTAGTTGCAGTAAAATTTCATAATACTTTACAGTTTTATGTGCTTCATAATAAGCATCAAATCTTTGAATTCCTGGCACAAGTAACAGAATAAGACAATTCCATCCAGGATTTGCTAGAAGACTAACACCCTGTGAAGAACTCCAAATACAAGTGCACACAGTGAGGATAAAACACTTGCTCTTCACGACGTTATGCTGTAGAAATGACAAGATCATTCTCCCTTTACTACTGAAAAAATTCTAACAATTTTTATTTTCAAGGCTGGAAATGACATTTAGAAAGGAAGAGGAAGGCAATTTCTTCTTTTCGGGATGGTCACTGTGAATTCTCCTGTCAAGAGCTTCTGGCATCATCTCAGTTACCAAGGCAAGCTAATTTATATTGAAAAAATAGCAAAAATTTAATTTTTCCAACAAGAGAAATAGTCTGATGTTGCTATTGAAAACATTTTCAAAAGCCTGGAATCAATTCCTGTAAGCTTTGATGGTAATAGGTATGAAATATATCACTACCTGAAACTACATAATTGGTTGCTTTCTTCAATTAAAAAAAGTGAAGCTGATTTGTCCTCCCTTCTGCTCTCTGTCTCAAGCACCTTAGCAATGAGGATGTGCCTGCCAGCTTTCAGTCAGCTTTGGAGCAAACCCTGAATCTTTGTAGCCTAACATTTTAGAAGTTTTCAAAGAAAGATGGGAAACATGTTGAAATCCATTCTGATCTGAATTATGTGCTTATGTGTCTCCCCTATATCTAAAGCACTTTATATATTGAGAGCTATAGTAATATAGAATATATGACAATGTTTTATATTTTGGAGCTCAGAAAAGTAGACCTGAGGAGCATTTTAAATTATCTTTTTATGAAAAAAAAAAAAATCTAGATCACAATGCTTTAAAGAAAACAAAGTGATTTTTTTTTTTTTTTAATAGGAAACAATTATAATTTGGTAGAAAGACAGTCATGGTTACTCTCTGGATAAGAGGAAGAAAGGCTAACAGCCATTTGCTCATCTCCTTTGATGTGATGTAAGTAGTTTCAACCTCTTTGAGAACTATTTCTCTATGGCTACCTTGAAAAGATATGATCACTGAGAGAAATTAATAATAAATTATAAGAAGTATTGAATCTTCTTAAAAACAAATAGCTTTTCCCTGAAGGGTAATGGAAAATATTTCAGTTTTAATTTTAATATTTTTAGGAAAATATAGAAATATTGGATAAGAGAGAATGTAATGGAAGGGAAAGCAAAGTGAATGTGCTATTCCTTTTATTTTTTATCCTTCTTCAGAATTCCTCAGAAGCAATTTTCAGCAGTTCAATCTCTTGCTGTTCTGACTTCCTATAAGAAAAGTTAAATCATAAGGAAGATGGTATTTATGTATTCTAAAGCTAAGCTGATCCTTTTCATGGGGAATAATTGTCTCCATTTCATTCCATAGGCACTGGGCAAGCATCAGGAAGGATATTTTGTACTACAAGAGATGGATGGGAGGCATGCCGAAGATTTTCAACTGTGCACTTCAGACTGGATCATCCCCCTGCACAATGCCACAGCAGAACATATACTGTTCAGCCCACACACTTTCTGAGCTATGAAGAGCTGCAAAATATGTCACTGTTTGAACCTCCTGGATTTGAAATCAAAAAAGCAAGCCAAAGTTAACCAGTGGGGCTATAGAGTCTATACCTGTATCAGCCTATTACATAGCTCTTTCAACAGTTCAAGGATGACTTGCTTCTGTCCAGATGCTGAATCTCTCCTCGTCCCACTTACCAGAATAAGCTACTCTTTAGGTACCCTTTTACTACAACCCTTGCTTAAAAAGCTGAGAGCTTTACACAAGTACCACATTGAACACCAACACTACTGCGGAAACACCCATAGTGGCAGCAATTCCATTTTCTAATGAAGTAAACCATGGCTTAGATGACAGCCGTCAGCCAAGCACATTTGTGTCAGAAATCTATTAGCAGATTCAAGCTTTATTTTACGTAACAAACTACCATACATATTTCTAGCATCAGTCTGAAAATAAAGTTATCTCAGTCAGAATCTAAACATATTTGTAGAAACAGCTGGGCAGAGGCATTTTTCAAGAATTATTTTTGTGGTATCTAATGTGATTTAACAGCAGGTGAACAGAGACACATTATTCTTAAAACATAAGTTACTCTGCAAACCCATCATCAAAAGCTGAGTTTCTGCTACTCACCCTTTACCAGTTGGTTATCCATCTCTGAGAGCAAGATAGGAGAGAAGTTGGGAATGTGCTTCAAAACAGCACAGTGTTTCTCTTACAAGATACCAATTCAGGTGCTAACTACAGTAAGATAGGACATTCAGAGAAGAGCTCAATCTGCACAGTGGTCCTTGGGGATTAAAAAGGACTAATTTGTATGGGAAAAACAAAACTAGCTGTCATTCCTGTGAGTAGCTTTTATGTGGATGATATTGCTTGTGCTTTCACTTGTTCGTCAGGGTCCATTAAAAAAATCAAATCATGGTTTCATTCGCAGTTACATTTTTTTAATGTAACTGGTTTGATATTAGCCTTTTTTGAATAGAAAACATACTATGGAACTGAGTGTTTCAACCATAAAACTAAACCAGTCCTTTCTCACACTCCTAATGGTTTTGGCTTGCTGAGACACAGCATTTTGTTCCAGCTGTGAAACTGCATTCTAGATTGCCCAGTGCTTGGTCTGAAAGGGTGATTGAATCCAGGTGCAGATCATTAAAGACTAATGTCTATTGCTCTCTGCTTCTGCCTCTCCCCTCCTCCTCCCTCTTATTTTTTTTCCTGTTAGCTTCTTGGATCATGCAAACTGCTTCCTCTTCCTCTTGTGTGTATGAGCTTTTTTGATTCATGAATTTCAGTGTCTGAAAAGACACAAAAAGAGAGCTACCACCCTTTTAATGATGGCAACTTTGACAAGCACGATACGAAGCTATCATCCTCATTCCTGGCATAGAGAGGGAGGTGTATTACTGATGCCATCCTTTAAGTAAAGAGAGACAACCATTAAAAACCACAAGTAGCTGCATTTTAAGAGATTTGTGCATTACTAAGCAATATATTGTAACAAAGAAAAATATACTGTGCTATAGCAAGGATTAACTAAGAGACCTATAAAGCATAATTAACAGGATATTGTGGATTTATAAAGCTGTAGCGACATAAATTTGCTATTTATAATTTAAATGAAACTGAACAGTTCTATGTTTCCAAAACTGTTCTTCACATGCACTGTAATGGCAAGCAAGTTGTTTTAGCACTATGGTGAAACTTGGAACTTTTTCTGAATGCAGTTTTGGGCTACAGTTAACATGAGGGTGACTCAGAAGAAATCTTTTATATTTGTGTTTTATTGGAAGCAGCCTAACTGTACATAGGTGAAGAATAAAAATTAATAAATCAGGCTGGTGAAGAATATTGATTATTGCAAAATGTTTAGTAATAAATTTAATCAGTTTGACTGCTCTTAAACTCCAGAAAGTGAAGAGAGTTAAAAAAAAAAAAAAAGTCTGGGCTTGTCCACAGCAAGATAGTATGTGACAAGCCAGGCTCTGAATTAATAATACACTAATTTCACTCATGTAGACAGCTGCAGCACAAGAATGCACTCTTGGTAAAAACTAAAAATATTTGCTAGGGAGTAGTGAGGAGTGTGCAGTGAATACTAAATTCACAGTTGACTCTGTAGAGTTTCTGCACAAACCTTCACTTTAGCTAAAGTTCCAAAGTTACTCTAATTACTCAAAATATCTCCCTGACTTTGCGCATCAGGACAGAAACCATCCAAAGATGTTACCACAAGATCTGCAGCATGTTCTACCATGAATATGTTATGCTTCGAAAACATAAGCAAAAGCAGATTAAAAATTAAGATTTTTTTTTCATTGCAACTGATTATATCCATCCATCATAGGTAGGTATTCTCACATGTATCACCTAACCATTGTGTTTCAAATTCATATATTTTCACAAGCTCAGATAAAGAGACACCTACAATCAAATGGTTTGACTATAAATTGATCTGTGTCAATTCATAGGTGGAAAGAATCTATCTTGTGACCTCTTTACTCTGTTATATAATTTCTCAGTTATACCAACACCTTTTTAATATTTTTGGTTTAGTAAATACTTTGAGGCTTGTGTAACGCTTACCACATTTAGGATGAACTATTCAATTGGAACCATCCAATTGATTAGATGTAGTGTGAAAGGTTTTTAATGAAAATATATGTTTTGTTAGGATTTGAAAAGAGCAGATTGCGCTTACCAAGAGAGTGCTTTCCATGCCTCTTAAATTACAGATAATTTAATTTATAAACAACACAAAGGGAAAGGAAGCACTACAACCTAACTTTAATATTCCTTGTACGGTGCAAAAAATTACTGAGATATGATAGGTCACTAATAATTTTCTACTATTTTTATCTTACAAATTTTAGAATGATAAATATAACTTATGCAAGTGGCTTGATTTCCCAGCAGACTGAAAGACTCTTCTTTACAGCACCCCATTCTTTCTTGGCAGACAGTCTGGGCATTCTGCACTTTTTACTGTGAGCTTCTCTAGAAGTTGAGCAAAACGAGCAAAAGTGTTTTTGACAGGTCTTCCATTATAATTTATAATTTTTAGTAGCTGATGTAGTTTTGCTTCACTAGCACACATTGAACTTGAAAGTCAATAAACTGGACAATATATTTGTTACATAAAGTACTGTTTTAGTGGTGTAGTTTTGAAGAACCCAAGACTTCTAATTCCAGCCATACAGTAGCTACTTCTGAGTTGATGCCCACTTTCATTAGGAGACCAGACTTTTTTTCAATGTCATAAGATTGATGGATGAGGAAAGTATGTCAGACAGACAGTTCCAGAAGATTAAAGTGAAAAGGGACAGGTGGCCAAATTCGGAAGCCTCAGAAGAGGAAAATCCTAGCAATCCAGAAACTGACATTGATTCAATTAGAAATTATGTTATTTTTCAAAGTCAGTACAAACAATGAAAAACAGCACTTCAGACTCGTGAAGCTATGAAAATGGAACAACTCAAAGTGACAGTTACCATCCCAGAATCAGCCTAGATGAGAGAAGAGCAATGAGCACTGCCCTTACCATGTCAGAAAAAGTGCTGGGGGAAGAGGGGGGTGGAAGAAATGACTAATATCAGTTTCTGAGAAGAAAAAGCAAATCACCTAAAAACTCTCATTGTGGAAATACCAGGAATGCCATATGATAGCATAGAAATGAACACCAGCTACTCTAAATTTACAGTGAATTGCCTCACCAAAATTATGCCAGTTATGTATATAAGTCTTAAGGAAGTGATTAAATAGAAAAAGATTTTTAAAGAAAATTTAACAGAATTTTAGTAAAATAGACTAATTGGAATTATTTGATAGAACAGATTTGAGGGTTTATGATTACCAATACTAAAGTAAACATTATCACTTCAGGATCTGTCAGTTTTCAAAATGTTATTAATGTTAAACTCATCTTCAAAAGCATTTTGGATCTTGTGTGATACAATTCAGAGAAACTGCTGTGTGGGATTTATACATTAAGGTCTAGATTAAATAATTTGTGTGCTTCTTTAGAATTATAAGGGTGTAAAATTGATGATCACTACTTCTGCTGTGATCCAAATAAAAAGAAAATGGATACTTGCTAGAGGAAATTAAAGTAGTGTTAGATGGGTAGTTTCAAAGTTAAACTGCAGCAGAATGTGTTTTTTCTAAAAAACAAAAAAAAAAATCAAAATTTTACCAATTCTACCAAGAAAAAAAAAATATATATATATATAAAAATAAGAAGGTGGAGCCCAGGTCCAGTGCTAGGCTGATGAAAACCAAAGCAAAGAGACAGTATGACTGGGAAAGGCAGTTTTCCATGTAATTAGAAGGGTGTTCTGACCTTTCAGTACCAGAAATTCCTAGCCTCTTTAGCTGAACAAATGGGGACAAGCCTCAGGGAAATGCTTCATGAGTTTAATGGAAACATGAAACATCATCTGCATGTATAATTAAGGCAAAGAATGTACAATATTACAATCTAAACAATTTAGAAATTCAAGTAGTGATGTAATTCTCATTATCATTCATGTAACAAAGGCAAGTAATAATGGCACCATGAGGCATGACTTTATTAGCATAATTTTTGTTCTTGATGCTACCATTATGGTTTTCTTATGTTGACAAATGACTGCTGCCCATTTCTACACCTGCTACCCTCTCTCTTAGACAAACTATTTTATGTTTCTCTTCTGCTTTAAAAAATCCCAACCAAACATGCAAACAAAAAAACCCAAACCCTTTTCATTTTCTTTCTGTTTAGTTACTATGCTTTCTGTATTCATTTATGCCGTAGTTATATATGGTTAGAGACAGTCCAAACACTGTTATGTGTTGATAATCAGGAAGAAAATTATAAATATAGGCTTTGAGAAATAGTAATTCTGCTTTTTACTAATCATTCTAGATATATACTCTACTATAACTGTATTCCGATGGCATGTATTCTGTATGTATTCTGAATTGTAATTTCCATATGGGGAAAGTAACCTGGAAACAATTTTCAAATCAAGCAATAAAATGTTGCCTAGCTCAAAAATTCATGTAATTGGTAAATCAATGCAATTTATCTACTCTACAGCAGAGTTACAGTTTCCAGAGACTGTGAAGATGGCGTTTAAAACATCTGCAAAGATTGAGTCTGGATCCTACAAACTGAATGTGGCAATCTTAGCCAAGATTTTGAACTAGGAGTTTCGTCCAATCTTTGAAGTACCTGCTCGGTTTTCAGTAATACTATCTACTGAGGTACCTTCCATGGACATCATAGAGACTTGAAGCTAGATCGCCTGTCAAGTCTAACTGTGTAAGTCTCAGACTTCTGCATTAGCAGATCCAAGAATCTTCAGTGAGGCATCAGCTATAACCAGCATCCAAACTGAAAAAAAGCCATTTTCTCTGTAGCTACCTTCCAGTTGGTTGCCCATGAACATACTGCGACTCCAACTACTTCTGTGACAATTTTGTATTTTAGTCAAAGTTCCTGTCCAGACATTTCAATAGCAAACGTGGCAGTCTATCCCTCCTTGGTTCTAAACATTAATTTATTTACTAGTTCCTTCCTAGCCAACACGGCCACGGAGTAAACCAAGATGAGAATCTACTAACACATATACCCTTTTGTGATTCATTAAGTGAAGGAATTTAGAAGCTTCTTTACTTTACAAATAGCAAACTATTTCCTGTTTATAGTCAAACAGCACGATCTAAAAGTACTGCAGATGCTAACAACAGCTGGCAAACTCATTTTTCAAAACAGGTCAACTCCACTTATGGAAAATCGTAAACCAGCTAAATCCCCATCTTGCACAGTTGCAGAGCATGACTCATCACAACATATTTTCTTCACAGAAATTTTTGGAGAAAAAACTGTGGCACAGTGCTGACTGCGTATTTCACATTAAAATATTCCTGATGAAAAATAAAGCATTTTTTTAAATGAGAGCATGACACAGACAATGGACTAGAGTGGAGATTTTAAATTAAGGAATTAAAAGTGTTTTAGACTGCATTTTAAATTTTTAATTCAGAAAAATGAGCTTTTTACTTGTAAGAAATTAAAATGAAAAGTGCTGGCCTTTCCATTTTGGACACTGAAATGGTGTATCAAAAATTTATGTTTGTAAAAGCTAAAATATGTATATATCTTCAAATAAAAATAAGACAATAGTTCTTTTCATCAGAGGCTTTCCATTAACATGTTAGAAATACTCAAACCTGGAACACTGTTCTTTCTGAGGAGGGAAAATCTGTATTTTTTTGTAACAGGTCATTAAGTATATATGATATAGCATACTTCCATATTCTCAATATTTATGAAAAACACTTTATAGTTAATTCATTAGTGTTTGGGGTTTTTTTGGGGGGAGGGGGGGATGGTGGGGTTTTTTTTGTTTTGTTTTGTTTTTTTAAGGATTCCCTAATTCATTATTACCTAGTTTTTTGGGTTTTGTTTTTTTTTAAATTGACTACTGTTGCTATTGAGCAAAAAACCATTCAACTGTTAATACATACTGAAAAAATACACTTGAAAATTATATTTTTTTTTTTTTCCTTGTGAAGACAAAGGAAGCTTATGGAAAAAGGCAATAAAAAGAAAAATAGTTTACCCTTTATCCTCCCAAATCAATAGGTTAATCAAAAGAATCTTAAATTACATGACATTGGAATGCCCTATAGAAAAGAGCCACTCTAAGTAATCTATACTATCTTTACCAAGGACAAGATAACCTTAAACTAGGCATTAGATGTAGTGTACAAAATTGATTGTTTCTGTTTAAAGAAAATGTATTTAGGCTAAATGAACAGAAACCTATCACAAAAGAGACAGTAAAATATGGCTTTGCTCTAACAAAAAAAGAATCTCAAACATTGAAATAAATGAACACAAACTTGATATAACATTCTTAAAATATTTCAAAAATCATAGCATGCTAATTTCAAAAAATAATAATAAAAAGAATTTAATCAAATTAGAAAGTACTTCAATCTCAAAGAAGCTTCCCTCTCAAAAAACAGTAATGGAAAACCATCAGCAGTTTTGCTCTTATCTTGCAGAAAATAAGGCATTAATAAATCCAAGAAAACTCCTCTGAAGCTGACATGGATGCACCTAATTGCTGCCAGATAGTATCAGAGCAAAACCAAGCACACTGAGATTTTAAGACTCCCTAACATAAACTCAGTTCAAGGGATGAAAATCCGAAATATCAGTAGGGGTGTAGGGCCCAAAGACCCTCCAACTTAAAATAGCACAGAGTCAATTCTGTTAATTTATACATCAATTCTGAAAGTAGGTTTCTATACTATATAGTAAGAGAGCTACTCAAACAAATTAAAACCATATTGCACGGGTGAGAATCATTTGTTTGGATACAATATGTATATAGTTGTATATATAGTAATTTCATGCCCAAACTAGTGTCATCCCAATGCACTCTGCTCTGTTATGAAGTTTCTGGGCTACTCAGATACTCAATGGGGCAACACAGAGGTGTTTTCAGTCGTTCAGGCATGAGTCAGCAGATATCTTAAGCAGGAACACTGTTTTGATCAGACAAAATCTGACACTGAAGAGGTCAATTCAGCTGCTCAAACATAAGCACTGAGTGTTGCCTTAGGGTATCAAAGATGTCTGCACACAGCTGATGGACATGACATGACCTGTAGAAGACCATGCCCCTTTCCAGTAGTAGCTGCAAGACAGGTAATACAGCCTAGTACTTCTAAAATGGCACAATATGCTTCTGTTCAGGCAACTGCATCATGCCCAGAGGAGTATAAAAGATTTCCCAGGCTTAGCATTGAAGAGTTTTAAAGGAATTTCATTCTTATTTCCAATGCAGATCCACACCAAAGTGACAGAAGCAACAAAGCTGATATTAAAACAATGACATATTTAACACACATAAGATAGTGAGCAGATGATGTTGCAGAGGTATAACAGAAATAATTTGACAACAAATCAAATAGATTATCAACAGATTATCCATTATATGGTCACATAGTTTGATAATACACTTGCAGAGAAGAATGACAACAATTATGGATGCTATACATATGAAAGAGAACTGTGTTAAATTTTCCAGAAAATTGGTGTTTTGTTATGATATTTTCAGTTTTGTAAGGTGAGATGTCAGTGCAACACTTTTCACTTACTTTCCTCCATCCACTTGTTTAATACCAACAACGTGGAAAAATGTTTCAAGTAGTAACACATGTATTTTGAAATATTTGACAAAGTAAAATAGGACGTATCTGAAAAGGCAGATAAAACCCAGGATATAATTCTGCCTCTAGAACTCTCAGAGAAAATACTCCAGAGCTGCCTAAGGCACCAACCTGGAGCACAGCAAACCTTGGAATGTACATGCAAATTAGCAGTAGGCAAGAGGAGCAAGTGTAAAGCGCATGAAAAACCAGACCTTCAGATCAGAACAAATTTAACATCAGTTCATTCACAAGTAAATTTCCCACTGTTTAATTAGACCTGTACTGCTTTCAGAGATCACAACACAAGTTTACAAGACTTTAACTACCAAAAAAATTATTTGCCATTATATTAGCCTAATCACCATGACTGCCCCAGCAGAACACATTTGCCTTCAAGGTACTATCAGAAAAAAAAGTGAAGACAATCAAACATTGTCTATCCAGTATTGATGTAGAGAATGCTTTTCATACATACCAGTATTTCCTACTCAAGAGTGATCAATATTTGTGTTCTTATGTTGGATGTTGTTTAGCTAAAAATAAACTTCTACAAGAAAAAAAATCTATATGTTACAGTACTGGAGAGCAATGCACTTATCGGAGAACTATTAGACTATAACAGCCTGAAATTGCTTCTAACATGCAATTTTTGCATAAAATGTAACATTATTGCATCCTAAAATGTACAATTGCTGAGACCACTTAAAACTAGGCAGCATAATCAGTGTATATTCAGTTTTTTCATTCATTTTGTCCTCTTCAAGTTTTTTCTGAACGTACATAATCAAACACATTGTGATACCAGAGATGTGGAATAATGAACTAACCACAAATATTAATTTAGTAGTAAAACATCAGCAAAATTATTTAAACTGCTTTATGATGATCATGTAATGGTATTACGGTACAAGTCCTAAAAATTAATGTATAGATATTGTTGTTTGATTAAATGGAAGATCTTTTTAGTCAGTTTGAATATTTTCCACAAATTTCAATACTTCAAATTATTTTCAAGTTCCTTGACATCAGACACCAAGATGGGAGTACAATATCATTTTCTAAACAGATTAAAACACTAAAAAAACTTTTTTTTTTTTTTTTTCCTCCTACGGTGCATTCAGGAAAGCTGGTAGAGCTGACTGACTAACAGACCAAATCAGTATTTCACCATCATTATCAATAACTCACCATCATTAGCAAAAACAGTACCAAGATTTGAGGACATGGGCAATATGAAACCAGTAAACACTGAACCTAAAAGAAATTTACGTTGAACTTCAGGTTTTTGTGAACTCTAGAGAGAGTAACATTTTGGCTTCAGTCTGATCCGCACATCTACTTTCCTTGGGCTCTAAGAATCACACATGTTGTGTCTAGCTTCAAGTATATATATATATATATATATGAAGAAAAGACTTTTAGCTTCAAAATGTCAAATCTAATAGACTATATTCTCTCATATATCTGTCATTATAACAATGATGAAAGTGGCTGCTCTGAGATCAGATAATTTTCCTAGAAACTCAGTCAGCTACTGTCTAAAAGAAGAAAAAAATTGAGATTTTAGCTGCTTCAATCCAAAGGACATTTGTTACTATGGTGACTGTTTAACATCCCATCCTCTTCAAACAAAATTTTTAATGAAATTAAACTTTTAATAAATTTTAAAAACAGATAAACAAAAACCTTTGTGAAGAGTCTGCAGAGCCCAGTGCTTTCTTCCCTTGTCAGTAGCTTCATAAAGATTTCGACAGACATTTCAGATCTTCCTGAAGAGAAACAGAAGGATAAAAGCATGGAGGATTTTGTCTTTGTTTCCATAATCTTGAAAATACCTGAACTGTACAGGTAACAGCATCCCACACAGTAAAAATGAAAGGATTTCAAAACATGGCTGCTTGAAAAAGCTCTCTTATGTAAAGACAATGTGAGAGGAAATTCAGAAAAAGTGAAAAACATCAACAAGTTAAAAGTAACTCACATTTAAACTATGCTTCAAAATTTGGGTAAGTTGCTGGCTCTGTTTCACAACAAAACAGAACAGGCTAAGGTATGTCAAAATGCAGTGCTGTTTTCTGTAGTACTGCACCTCAAAGACTCAACATTTGCACACAAGAGGAGCACTACTTGCTTTTACCTCCTCTTGTCAACTCTGCCAAAATCATTAATTAAAAATAACGTATGATGTTGTTTGATTTTCTGTTTAATATCCTGCAGACATAGAACTTGCTTCAAAATCACATTCTTATTCCAAAATTATCTTCCTAATATCTTCTACTACAAAAACATGTATGATATTGTGTGAAAAACAATACACCACCACCCACAATAAAAGAACAGAGGTTCAGGGAGACTCTCCAACAAAAGTTCTTTGTGCAAAGTGCAGAGAGACTGAATTGCTGCCCAAGGGGTCACACTTTATCCACTGATGCAGGTGGATGCACTGATAGATGGTGCAGGTGGATCCATTGATATGGATGCAAGTTTCCTGGCCAGACACATCAGAATCTGGTTAACTAACCACCTGTCTACTAAACAGAGAGAGACAGTACAGATTGGAAACCTAAACACTGTGAAAAGCTGTTTCAGTTGTCTTCTATTAGACTTGCTCAAAAAATGACAGCTCTGGGAGCTCTATCTCTGGTTCAGTACAGTACTTCTACCTTTCACATACCAGCTTGCATTAACCCCTAATCAAAGTGTCAGGTGAAGAACTCAACCAACACTGCTGCTGCCATAAATCAGAATTTAGTTATGTGTTTACACACGAAGAAGTTAACATTAGTTACTAATGCTGTTTAATATTTGCAGTTCAGTTACTGGTTTCCTATCCTCTTTTATAAACCTGAAATTGGTTTGACCCTTGCACAGGTGACGTGGAAAGCTCCTGGCAATTTTTCTCATTACAGTATAAATTTCTCTTGATCCTCTTGTAAAAAAAGGGGAAAAGTGGAAAACGCATCTTGTCAAAGACATTCTTTATTCAAAGTTACATGAAAAAGAGAAAGAAAAATTACCTAAAATTATTTCACGTGTGAAACAGAGAGCATCTTATAAAAGTGACTTTAGAAGTCCAAGCAAGTTTAGCAGGCCAGTGCTTGGTAGAACCCTTTTTCTGCCTCCCTCCTCTCTATGGTAGATTAATAAGAAATTTAATATTAGCTTTTAGATTATAATACTAGCTTTAGATAAAACTCAGCTTGCTTGAACCTTTTGAAACCTGTGATAAATTGAATGCATTTAAAGAGAAAAATTCTAGGTGAAGCTTTCCTGCATTGAACAGGCATGTAAGATAGACTTTCACTATATCCTGAGTATTGCATATTTCATATAGCATTGTTTATGGAAATAATGAATTGGAAAAATCCTCTGTGATTTCTATGGACAAGTACTGTGACTATTCATGCCTTTATGGCAATTTGTGACATGAATTAGTTAATCTTCCTGAAATGAGTCTGAGAGATACAGGGGGATAAAAAGTTGAAGGAAATCTTAATATAGGTAGGTTTTTTTACCCCGTTCATATTGCTCAAGACAAACACTAGAGGAGCCATCTATCCCTGCATATTATTCCTGTTTAAAATTTTTATTCTATTTTTCTGGTTTTTAAATTGCTAGCATAAATTCCATTAGATTAAGCTTTTTAAAGTAATGACCACTAACTGGCAGTACTGGACATGACTGAGCACAAAAAGTTTTACTCCAGTTTCAAAGAGCCACTTTTCATAAAGTGGCAGAATTAGCCCTTCTAGGAATTAGTTCAGCCTAAACAGAAACTTTTCTGGTAGGTGGAGGTTAAAGGAATGGCTTTTGCTGCATTTTATGGAATCCCAGATTACAGCTTTAATTGGAGTTGTGTTGTAATGCAAGTTTGAACAACTTCTAAAACTGAATTCCAATCCTGAAGTTTGCACTATCATTTCCATCTCTGCAACAAATGCAAACAGAAAGTATAAAAGGTCAAGATAAGTCGTTTGTATGAAATGACACTGAAAATGTAAACTTAAAAGAAAGTACAGGTCTGGCAATATCTAGAACAGAAATTAATCAGCTACTTCTACATAGATAATGAAACTGCTCTTGTATTTGCTCCAGTAAATCATTGCACTTGCTTCAACTAGGTTGGGACAATGAACATTATCTATCAGAGCCCTCAAGAGTTGTAAGTTATGGTAACAACAGTTAGTGAGGCCTTCAGTCTTTAAAAAATCCAGTTGCATGTACTTTCAAAGGAATCCATATAAGAGTTTTAGTCTTTTAGTCCCCACAACTTTTTTACTTCGGTGGTGGTGGTACTTTTTAATATACAACTTTATGTGCCCAGTCAGTCCACACATGAACCGACAGAATCTTCTCCAACTGAGAAAACAGTTAATTGATCAGAAATCTCAAATGCCCATCACTGTCATGGACAAAATATTTTTAGTTCCAAGACTTGAAAAAGGATGTAGGTGTCAAATTCAGTGAAAGCCAAAAACCACTTAGTGTAATTCAAGTTGGAATTTCATGTAAATTGCCACAGAGTCAAGGTATGCACAATAATCAGCAAGAGTCAGAAATGTCTGTAATGATGAGAAATACTGACAATGACAGGGGTGAGAAAGGTGAGAAAAAACACTGTTTCTGGCAGTTTTAGCTGCAGGGGCTACAGATTAAAAAGCAGCAATTTAAAAAAAAAAAGAAGAAAAAAATTAGGGAAATTCTCATAACTTTTGGATAATTATTTTTCCCACGTAACCACTATGTCTGTGCATTTATTACATTTGCATTTGTTTCCCTTATTCCTCCCTTTTGGGTGATGTTACTACGCCTGGTATAAGCACTCATGTCGATAATATTTAAATTATTGTCCTTGTAAAGCTTCCTGTGCTTGACCCTCATTGTAAACCCTGAAGGCTTAAAAGCCCATAAATTCCAAATACCTGTAATATCAAACAGATACTTTAATATCTTAATATTTATTCCTTCACATCTAATGTAGGGTTTTTTTCAAAATGATAGTTTTCTGGTATCTTCAATTTTACATCTTTATTCTTCTGGTCATACTTTGGTTAATAGCTAACATTTGGAAGCACTTTAAGTCTCACCTTCAGCACTGTAATGCGTTTGCAGAAACTGCAGCCATGGCAGTCAACAGTCAGGGCTGCTGATTCCAATGCCATAAGCCCCAGCTGCAGAGCAGAATCCTGTTTTTATTGGTGCGACTCACGTTCTGGTTTGACTAATGGTTAAACTGGGAATAAGCCAAAGCGTGTAAGCAAGTTACATTTGTTTTACACTCCTGTAATGCCACTGATTCCAACATCACAGTTACTCCTGATTTACACTGCTATAAATCAAACTGCAATCACAGACTGGGAGTACCTTTTCAAGTCAAAAGTTGTTATTTCCACATAATTGCTGTTCCAAATTGGACTGCAGTTAATGTGCTACTTATTTTTCAGAATTTTTTGCATTGTAGTTTTCATTTCCACTGATTTAGCTATGTAATTACTTTTCAATGGTGGCAACAGCAAACATGCTTTTTCCTTGCTCTCAAGGCAGCATTTGTTCTGTCATTTACAGTAATTGCATATGTCACTGAGACCATGGACAACCAACAGTGGACAAAAGAAAAGAAAAAGAAAAGAGGGAAAGAAACAGAAAAAATGGTGTAAAACCTCAAGAACTGAGGTTTTTTGTAATTTTTTTGTCCCCCAAAAAACTGCATCATTAGAGTAACAATTAAATACATATCAAGTGAAACAACAAACACTAACAAGAAGAATAAAATTAAATGTTTCATAATCATAATGACTTCAGGAGTCCATTTTGAGAGTGAAGAAAGCGGAAGAGGAAAAAAAAAGTATTTTAACTGCAACTAATTTCCATGACCATTTATGTGATAACTCATGTGAAAATGCTACTGTTGAGCCACAAGACTCACAGAGGCATGAGAAGTCCACAGAGGAGGCACAGAATTGAACACCACATTAAAAAAAAAAAAAAAAAGTGTTTTGGGGGGTCGTATTTTAAATTGCATTTTTAAAGAAATTAAAGTCAGTCCATGCTAGATACTATCGGTGAGACTGAAGCACACTGTAGAGAAGCTTTAATTGAAAGCACACTCCCAATTTACTTCAGGCACTGACAATAGACTGGTCAAGGCAACACAAAACTCATTATAAGATAATTTATATTGCTATACTCTATGTTGTTGCAGCTAGACTAATGTAGTCACCTCAACTGAGAATTTGTATATTATAATATATCTCTTAACAGACAGTTTATGTTTTAGGATTACCAGCATAATCCTATCAAATTCAATGCTGCCAACATGTAATCCTGATTAATTTTAGTGTTTTCCAAGAGTTGTACAAGATCAAAAGTAATCAGCAGAAGTAAAAATAAAAAGACTCTTCTCTGGATTTTAAGTCATACATATATATACTGAATATAAATTTCTATCTTATCAAGAATTCTGCTTCCACAAATGGAAAACAATTTAATGAAAAAAAATTAAAGGGCCATAACAATGAAGCAAATTATTTTTCCTAGTGGAGCAAGAAACTAAATGTTTCTAGCTCAAGGACAAATCATCCAAACAGAATGGGATGCAGTCATTATTGCTTTACTGCTTTTACAGTTAATGGATAAATGTAAGAACTAGGCATTATAGAAGCCCCTATCTTGATACTCTACCAAATGAAAAAATAGGATTTCTGCACTAAAAAAAGAGATTTAAAAAGGAATCTAAACACTGCTGCAAGCCTTCGTTTAGCAGCCACTTAAGCCTTAGAGGTACCTAGTTCAGATATGTGCTTTAAATATGTTGTGGCACCTAAAATTCTACTTCCAGGTATTCTTGGCAACCTTTAAATCTTGGCATCTCCAAATAACTCAGTGCTTGAGATCGGTCAGGTTCTATCAACCTGTCACACGGAATTACTCTAAAATTCTTTAATTGCTCAAAGCACTGCTTTAATTCCTCAAATCTTTATCAGAAACACATGGTGTGGGGATAGGAAGGAAAGGTAAGAAGGTAAAAGCTGTTCCACACATCTGTTCTATAAAATAAATATTACTCAGAGCACCTTGTTTTAATTCATGCATATGCCCAAGCATATAAAAACACAGATCTCCAAGCAGGAGACTAGAGAGCATCATAAACTCTTTAGGCTACTCTGCAAAAGTGACACTCTCAGTCTTTCTGTAAGAAGATTCAACAGGAGTGACAGTAGACAAGCAAGTACATGTATGACTTATCACAGAGCACTCCTCTGTGAATGCAGACATTGTGGTTTGGTTCTCCTGCTAGTAATTTATAAAATGTATTTTACATTAAACAATCACTAAATAAAAGACACAATAAGGTGGGGTAGGGGTGGAGTCCTGCCAACTTCCCTCTCAGGGGAGGGTTTTAAACATTAGGCTCTACCTTTAAAAATATGATTGTAGATTTCCTTTCTCTCCATCTCAAGGAATCTCCCTCCCTCCTCCCTTCAAAGGCACACAGCTATAAGAGAGAAGAACTGCAGATCAATTAATCTCTCATACGTCATAGAGAAGTTCCAAACATATTGCTTAAAAGAGTAATATTTGTACCATCCCTCCAAAGAACAAACTTGGTTTTAGGTATCTACTTCAGGGGACAGTTCAATACTCTGAAAATTTGGCTGTAAACAGATGCCATCCTGCTGGGGCATGATCTAGAATACATTTCAGTCTTCACAATTTTACATTTTTATTCTTAGTGGTTTTCTGATCAGTACAAAGTTCTGTTTTTTTCCAGTTTCACTCAAGAAAAGCTTTTGAACCACTGCTAAAAAAAGCAATTACCTAACACCAAAACTAAAGACTCTACATGAATCTAGCCAATGTATTTAGGGAAGAATTCCACTTTTACGGAATTGTAGAATATCTCAAGTTGGAAGGGACTCATAAGAATCATCGAATCCAACTCCCTGCTCCTTGCAGGACTACCTAAAACTGAACCATATGACTAAGAGCATCATCCAGATGCTCCTTAAACTCTGACAGGCTTGGTGCTGTGACCACTTCCCTGGGGACCCTGTTCCAGCAACTGACCACACTCAGTGAATAAAGAACTTTATAATTAGGCCTTTTATTTGGAAAACTTATAGTTTTAGGTCTTCCAAAACAAGCTCAGAGGTATTTTTTTATTAAAATATTTCACCTACCTTCTAAACATTTAATCATACACTTATGCTTTACTCATGTTAAAAGCCTCTCTGGTTTTAATAAAAACCATTTAAGTAGAGGTAATCATCACTTCATTCTCTGAAGCAGCAAAAACTAAGAATAATAGTAATATTAATAAAAAACTAAACAATAATAGTAATAATAAAAAAGAATTCACAGGCAAATTTGAGATGGTCTTTAAAAACAGCAAACTATTTTTGTCCTTGTAAGGCAGATCTGTCACAAACTAATAATGACATTTACTTCTGAGCACATATGCAGATACAAAATACCCAGCAACTGTTTGTGAACACTATACTGAATCGCAGTAAGCCAAAATAAACATCAGAATATATGAACCCACAGCAACATTTTCAGGTGAAATTAGTGTAGTTCATGCCAGGCACTTACTAAACCGTGCCAAGGTATCCTAGACCTTTCTCACTCTGCCTAGCTGTATTCTTTACCTCTCCCTCTATCTCCCCTTTATGTACTGCTGTTCTCTGGAGCTGAGTGGACTAGATATCAGTTGCCTGTGACGACAGAGGGTGGTATTTAGTTTTGTCTACGGCCAGAAGAGACCATCATGCTGAAAAAATTCAAGTGTAGACTGATAACTTATATGTAGGCTTATTTAAATAGAAAGAAGTACGCACACAAAACCTTTTAAATTACAGCAGCTGTGCTGTTTTCCCCTCCATCAATATGTTAAAGGCAGTAAACAAGTGATCATGTAAACAGTTTATGGTTCATTTTAATATTAGTGTATTTAATATTAGTGTAAATAACATATAGTTATTTATTATAACTATAATAAAATTATTATAGTTATAATAAATTTTATCTCAAGGAAAGAAATACCTTTTTAAAAAAGATATCTTTCACATATGCTGTGAAAACAAGAATTCTAAAGTTTTGTACAGTATGCAGTCTGTAATTCTTAAGTTCTGACAATGCAAAGCAGCTGCTATTTAAAAGATTAAACTGAAAATTATTGCAGTGGCATAGGAAAAAAAACCAAAAACAAACACCCCCCCACCCCCCCAATCTAGTTAAAATATAAACCAAGCACCATGATATGTATCTGAGTTTTTATGAACTGATCAGCAGATCCACTGTCTTTATTAAATAAGGTCTTCTTGCTGAGACTATTGTCATGGCTTATTAAGCACCATCATTGCTATTTACAGACTGCAGACACCTGTCCACTGAGAACTGGACTGAGACCAGCCGAAAGACTTGTCCTCATGCAAATAAAGTTCCATATGTTTGAAGGGCTACATGAATGAACCTTGGCTAATAATTCCTCACAGTACCATCCTCAGTTTGGAATAGCATCATCACGGGGTCACTGTAGAGCAGAGATGGGAGGGAGACATAATGACACTCCCCACAGTGAGAACAAATAGTGGCAATGCCAAGGAACTGATAATCTTGAAACTGTTCCTTTGAAGTTTGATGACCAACAGACAGACTTCTGGTCAGTCAGGAGAATCTATGCGTTACCTGTCTCCATAGCATTTGTTGTGATTCCTGGAAATGAACACTGCTTCACTATTCTGAAGAAACTTGCAGACTTGTATAGCTGCTAATACAGTTTTAAATTGTTTTTTTCTCTCCTAAAATAAATGACTGTAGCTTTACCTGTTTCTATTTTCAACTATATTGACAGAATCTACTCAATGCAGGGATTCCAAATATGCTTATTAGCAAAAGGACAGTTTTGACCATTGTAGTTGTATCCTTGCTAGGAATACTTTCTAAATCTAGGCTATCTGCACTTGCCCAGTTGCTTGCTTTCTTTTGCCTTTGTTTGGATTTCTGTTCCTGCAAAAATGTGAGCACAGAAAATTTAAGCCTGCATATTTTGCATGATATGAATAAAGACTGTAGGTTTGTTAAGAGGTAAGAATGATCTACTTCACAGGAAAGCTATATACAAACCTTGGTGAGAAAAAGGAAAAAAAATATCAAAGACAATATACCTGTTAATTTAAAATATTTAACTCCTAATAAGGGTTGTTATTAGTGGTTAAGTGCAAGGTTAGGAAGAGATCATGACATAATCATAACATCACTGACAGAAATTTGATTTGTTAACAAACTAGACTCGAGAATTAGACACATTAATAGTTAATTATAGATTTGTCAAAAGAAAAATATATGTAAATAAAATAATGTATATAAATTATAAAGGGGATTAGGTGGGTGTAGCTGTCCCTGGGTTGATATTGACTACTCTAAGTATAGCTGAGGAGTATACATAATGGAAGGCTTCCTTTCTTAGCTGCCTGTGAGTCAGTAATCTTTGTCATTCTCCCCAAGTATATACGGCTGCACTGCTCTGTAGCTGCCCAGGAGGGATTGGCTGGGATAGTTTTGAATCCTGAACATATATAAGACCACCTGGCCAGGAAGACAGCTGCCTAAGAGAGAAAGAAGGAACACAAGAGTGTGTAAACAAAAAATGGGAATCCTGTAGTCATTCATATATATCTCAAAACATATCCTCAGTTGTCTGCCACACTAGCAAACTATTGCCACTTCTGCTGATAGCCTCCATCCCTGCTTGTGATTCTTGTTTTCATTAATACAGGGCAACTTGCGATTTCCTCGCTGAAGCCTGTATAGCACACGTCATTAGGTGGAGGGAAATCTATATCAGTGGTTCTAAGAGCATCTCATACTTTGAAAGACTTTGACAGGTCTTTTCATGTTAAATGCAAAAGGGTAGTCTCTGGAACTGGTAAAATCATTCAAAGCAGTGGAAGTCTCAGGCTAGCCGTCAAATGGTTTGGAGGAAACACAGACAGTTTTAATTGGGAAAGCTAGGTTCCTCACACAGCTTTGACCAATGCCTCTCCCTTAAGGGGAAAACCACACAAACAAACCACAATAAAAACCAACCCCAAACCCTTGTTTGTAAAACTATCCATTATACAAGTCAGGGATGGTAGAAATACAAGAGTACTTCCAGAGACTTCATTCAGTTTGGCTTTGATTTAAGCTCATCTCTACAGAGGCATGAAAAATCAAACAATATACAAACTATAAAAATGACTAAACAGATGAAATCTCACAGAAGGCTGATGCTCTCAGTTACCATCTATTTTGTCCAGATAGCCAATCATCATAATTTTTTCAGTCAAAATGGAAAAGATCACCTCTGATGATGTGTAATTCTACTTCTACCTCTAAAATGCTACAGTTTCAGGCTTTTGGGATAATTTTGAATTATCACTGTGGTGTATCATACTTCAGAATATGTGTGCATATATATACAATTTAGAACATAGAAAGAGGACCTCATGCAACAACACTCTCACAACTCTTCAAGTTTTCACATACTTGTTTATTGAAGTTCATAGAAGCAGGAGGCGAAATAAACATTTACCAGGTTCAGACATTAGTTACTGATGAAAATGAAAGCTTCTGCTTGAAAACTACTGTCTTGCAGGTTATAATGGCAGCTGAAAGTATTAGGGTACATTTTAATGTTTCAAATTCAGGGTATTCACTTACTAAAAGAAGTGGTGGATAAAGGAATGCATGTTTATTACTGCAGGAAATTATAAATAACCTTAAAAAAAGAAAAAAGAAAAAAAAGAAAGCCCACAACACATTTTAAATACCTGCACAGGCTTTGGCAAAAATATATCTTAAGAGAAACAGTTATCAAATTTTCATCCTTCAGCTTGAAAATATGTTAGCAAAATCAGACACAGACCATGAGCATATAGGTTTAATCTCTCATATAAAAATTATATGTTAGTGAAAAACATATTTTTTCTGCTTCAGTAGGTAGCAGTAAAACGCCAGTGGGCTAGAAAATTCCCCATTTTAATTCTATTTTTAAACTGTGATATAATTGGTCCTGTCATTCCATCACTAGTCACATGTGACAGTTCTGCACAATAAAAAGTTAGCTCAAACATTTCCCAACATTCGCTTAGTTGAAACTATGAAAATTACAATTGGTAGGCAGAAAGGGTTCTTTATTTTTCTTATTTTCATGATCTTTCAGACCCAAAAAACAATCTAAGTGGCTAGAACTCAAAGTAGTTAATGGGTCCGAAAGACCCAAATGACAGAGTAAGCTCTTTTCCTAACAAGTAAAATTACACAAATTGCCAGACCTTTCTCTATATTAATTTCTCTATAATCCTCAGGCACACAACTCCCTGAATTATTAGACTGATACACTACACTAGTAAAAAAGTATTGACACCTGCATCTAGAGAATGAAGGAAATTTTCATTTGCAACACACACAAACAAGTAAGCAGCAGAGACCAACAGAATCCCAAGTGTCCAGGTAATGTACCATACGTAGTCTGTATATAAGTAACAGCCTTAATGTGGCCAAAATGCACTGTAAACAGATCACAAGTAGTTTATAAAGGAAGATAAGGGAAAGTTAAATGAGAGACTCCCAAAATAATTGTCAGGTCTAGTGACTTACACAGGTCAACTCAGAACATCATTCTCCATGCAAAATAAGGTAAAAGATATGCTTTCAGATATACATTTTTAGAAAGTCTTTAAATGTGAATTTCTAGGACAAACATTGCACCTAATTCTTCACGTTATCTTCTACCTGTGGTTCCAAACAATCCAATTTCTCCACACACACTGAGTTTCTACATTATGTTTTAAATGTGAATCACACAAACCTATACAGCATCCAAAAGTCATGGACCTTCTCTTCCAGATCTATTTTATGCTGAGATATATACATGTATATATTAAAAATGTGAAAAGACATTGCCACTTGTAACGATGCCTCCCTCTAATCATATATCTGTGTTTTATGTATTTCCTATTTACTTGGTATGACAGTCAACCTGCTTACACTGTTTCTCATTGTTATTGGAGAACAATTTTAACCTGCCCATGGCCAAGGAAAATATACCAAAACTCACCAAGTTCTGCATGGTGTGCTCTCAGTGACATTTACAAGCTATCCTTTCATCCTGGAAAATTGGAGAGGTCACTACGATTGAGCTAAGTGAACACAACACAATGAGTCATGGATCAAGACTAGAATCGTCACGGCCCATTACCAGAGCTTTCAGCTTTCAATAATACATTCATACAAAGCCCAGTGCTTTTCTCATATTTTCAATGGTTTTTGAAGAACTTGGGGAACAATAATAATAATAATAATAAAAAAAAAATCAAAGTAACACATACTTAAATGTCCTCACAACACACAGAAGAGATACAGCCTTACAAATTTTCTGCAAGCAATCAACATTAGCTATAATTTTCCTCACCAAAATGAAGTCCTAAATATTCACATGACTGGTCAACTTTAACACTGACTGACAAAGGGACATAAATGAGGAGAATATACTCTGGGAAGCATAGTAACAGAACTCGGAAAAGATTATAATCATTAACTACCCAGATGGTGCACTTACTGTTGCCTAGTTTTGAACCATGAATTAAGCACTAAAATCATACAATTCTTGATGATCTGCATATTTAGCAGGAGTTTGCCTTTTCCAGCTGATCCTAGTATTAACCACAAGAAGTGGACAAATATGTATTCTTTTGATTACACTTATTTTTCTGGTGAAACTCTGTTTCTTCAAACTCAGACTTTGGTATTTATTTTCAGGTTGTCCTACTTGTAGAAATGATGATCTGTTTATACAGCTGGTATGCTAGTAGCAATTTGTAAGAACAAGAAAAGCTGCTGAATTTCACTATATAGCTCTTAAAAATGTAAATGCTTTTCAGCACACAGCTGCATGACAGATAGCCACAGAAGCAAGCAAGCAAGACAGGTGAATAAATGAAACATCTGTGATCAGACAGGCTGTGTGTTGCTTATACCAAACAACTTAGTTTAAACTACAGGATTTCAAGGTTTTTAAATAGCATATATTTTGAGAGAACTTACAGTTCAGTCCTGGATTTTAGCAGAAAACTGTTAACAGAAAATTGAGAGTGATTCAACTTTATCAAAATCAGTCTATCAAAAAAAAGAATAAAAGAACCTATTTTTAAGCTGTTAAAATACTGGATACAAATCTCACCCTAATCCTCTAAAGGATTTCAGAGATAACAGCAAAAGAAAGTTCAGTCCCAGGCAGAACACCCAAGGGCCATATCTGGTTTTATACCTGTTTTTGTCACGTTTTCTAGCATAATATACAACTAAACCTCGTACTTATTTTAATGTTCCATCTGTTTAAGCACATTCTATAATTGTTCTGTCTGATTATGCTGACACACAGATACTGCAATAAACAAAATCTGAAGACATAAAACACTATTATTTTTCAAAAATAAAATAGCAGTAAATTGCTATCTTAAGTTTTAAATATTTAAAAAATACTGAAATAGAAGTAAATTGCTATTAAATTGATCATGAACACAGGCATCAATCAGAGTGAAAAAGAATCCTGCGCTGTGATGGATATCCAAGACCTTTTTTCTTTGTTTCATGGTCAAATGTTCTTCTCCATCCTACTGACTTCAACTCCAAATATATATAGATTGATTCAAAGTTCAGCTCTAAGGTTATCCTTTTTCTTTAGAGGAAACTTACTGGAAACATTTTTTTCTGTTCCAAGCTTCCTGCAAAATACTAATTTGCTTTGTTGATTGTATTTGTTACAATATATCGTACTATTAGCAAGAAATCCTTCTTTCTAAGTCCCATGTCCCTCCTGCCTCTGTCTTGAAAATTTAAAAGAAAACTGGACTATCTACTACTACCTGCTGTAAAGGGAATAACATCCGTATGATCATGTCCAGTCTTGGCAATAGAAATCAGTGCAAACCTTTTTGTTTATCTCTACTCAATTGATCACAGATTGTTCAGAAGATATTTTAAAACGTTCAGATTTTTTTAGTTAAACTGAATTAGTAAATTTTAATTATATCTTCATTAGTTGTATCTGTATAATATACTACCTTGTGGGACCAGAGTGTTTACATCTACACAATAAGCTGTCTGTAACTTAATGTTCATGAATACTTCTATCTGCAGTTTAGTACCTGAAAATATTTGCCTATCTTAAATATTTCCAGTTATCCAAATAAAGAATATAATCTGAAAATTCTCTGCTAAACTCAATGCCTAGTGTTTTTTTCACCTAAAAACTTAATCAGCCTTTCACTTAGCTGAATACTACCTGATTTAGCTGCCAAGTTTTGCATCACAGGGAACCGATGGCTGAGGAAAATTACAACAGATAATTTTTATACTGATGCTTGTTCTAACTACCAATTGAATCAATTAACATATTTATAGAAATCAGGGCAAATGTGCTGAAAACTCACAGATTTAAAAAAATATTTGTAAGATATTTAGCGTACAACTAATAATTGAAAAGAAATACAATCACATTATTTTGCTCCACCTTTATCTTGACAGCAAATGCTGTAGATTGCAAATGCATTACAAGGATTAGCTCATGGAACTAAGATATAAGCAGAGAAAGTAATGTTTTTTTTTCCTTAATTTTTATTAAGATTTGTTTCTACTAAGAAAAAGATTATTCAAACTGCACCTAGAAATAAAATATAAAAACTGATTAGGTATAACCTCACTGAGTTTTATGCTGTGTTACAAATGCAGGTTCTAAGCTGTTTCCTTCAGATGTGAGTCAGAGTTAACAGCTTTTAAATTGCTGTAGCCAATCCTCTTCAGTTGTAAGCACAAGATAAGTCAAACCCAATTTTCCTTTCCCCTACGTTTCAGAAAAGAGGAATAAGAAAACACTAAAAAATGTAATTCAATAAGGTTTCATGGGAAAGTTAAAAAACTTTGAGAACAGTGTTTAAAGCACAGAAATTCAGAACAGTCACATTTACCTAAAGTCATAGTTGTTAGGAGTCAGTAATCCACATCAGAATTTGCTCTGGTTTCTGCAGGGATATGAATATTCCATTCAGATGCTCAGATAGTAAAGCTGGCACTCTATGATCTGAAGGAAAGTAAGGAACATATCTTGCCTGGAAGGCTCTTCTCTTTTTACTGTTGTCCCAGCTGTGTTACTTCACTATTTTACAAGAATGTGAAAGGACCCTTTATTACAGAATAATATCAAGTCAACTGAGAAAAAAAACAAACTATAAAATTAGACTTAAACACGGTCATGTTCCAATAACAACAATCATTCAATAGCAATCCTGTTAGACCCATTAATTCTGACTCAATTAAAACTGGAAACAGAGACATAAAACTAATAAAACAATGTAATATTTTCTCCTTGACTATCACCTGTGATCTTCTTAAAACTAATAGTGCAAGCCATGCTATGAGTTTCTTGATAATTATGTATCTTCCATAGTCTATGATCTTTTTTATTAGTTAATGGTATCATCGGGTAGAATTAACTGCAGATGTTCTTCCCTAAACTTTTATCAGGAAAATGAAATCCCTCTGTCACTTAAGAGCATTGGCTCAAAATGAAAACAATTGCAGGAATATTCAGAGAATGTCAGTAGGTCTCTGCTTCCTTGCTCTTCTGAAATATTGTTCTGGCCCAAACGAGGATGTACAAAATAGCAGAGGTAGATGTTTATCTAGGTAAGTGATAAAATCTCCATAGAACACAAGTTTCCTCATTTTCACATAACTAGCTAGAAGTCATGGCTAAACAAAGGGAAAAAATCACGGATTTACCCCTAATTTTGCAATACAGCAATTAAGCACAGCTGGGTTCTCATAGAAGTCTCTTATCATAACGGCATTAAAACTGTGTGTGATATAACACCAATCTATCTGGCATTCTGGGGTTGCTGCTGTTTCACAAAGATATTGAGTCTTTCTGCCCTCCCCTCTCTTAAAAAACAAACAAACAAACAACAACAAAAACTACCCTCTGAACGAATAGCAGTAACCCTGTGATTACAGGAGTTTTGGGGTGGAAAGTTACTCAGCAACCTGCTTTATATTTTGTTTTAAAAAGAGAGCACTACACATACTTGAAAGTACAGCATTATGGGTCTATTAAACTCATACGAATCCAACAAGAATCAGCAAACTTTAAAATTCATTTCTTAGTGTTGCCTTTCACACACTATTTAAAGTACTGCAGATAGAGAAATAAAAGAAGAGAAGGCAAGCCTCAGTTTACAAGGGTTTTGGTTAACACTGCAATAAATAGTTGTGAATTTGGGAGAAAAAAATAAAACCAAACTTTTTATCAATGGGCAAACCTACACATATTAATTTCAAAAAAGTTACCCTTCATGTTATTTATGCTTTCATAAACACTGTGATATTTTCCCCTATATTAAATCATCCAAAACAAGCCATCCACCAAGACTCCAATATGCTAAACAGCAAGAAATGCTAAACAAAAGTATGAGATATATGGCAAATATAATTAAACAAAAATTTGCAGATAGCAAATTACAAAGAAAACAGATCTGTAAATCTTTAATACAGGTTTTGAAGTTTTTATTTGAAATTTTAAAATAATATTGCTAAAAATTGTTGGCTATTCTTTGGTAAAAATTGCCTCTAGTTAAGTTCTTAATCAGTTGTCAGCAATGTCTTAAGATACCTTATTTATGCTTGCTACTCTTCTAGCATACTCCAAGTTGTCATTACTCTGTCACTCTCAGAATTAATACCACTCCCAGAGTAAGTCATCAACTTACAAGTGATTTTCTGCTGCTGGTTGTCCGAGAGCAACCAACAGAAAGTATGAACATTAAGTCTCAGAAGTCAGAAGAGAAATTAAAAGAACCTCCATGTATTTTTATTTTGTTCAACAGCCAGGATTTGAAGATTAGATTCATTGATGTGTTTTTCTCATAACTTATATTGAGAAAACTGAACCAAGGAAAAATGGGGAGTAACATGACAGAGATGGAGGAACAAAGAACCACATGTCTATACTATATCGGAGCATGAACACTCAACTAACTGCTTGACTCTCACTTCACAGATTTAATAATTTACCTGTGAGAAAATGTTGATCATAAGAGATTGCTTGTCAAAAAAAGGAAAAAAAAAAAAAGCCCCACAATGCATTGTGTAGCCTTTGTCAGATTTGGGAACAAAGTTTTTCAGGCAATGAGAGAACAGAGAGATGTGCCACCACTTGCTGGAATTACGTGCTATTTTTTTCTTTGGGCAGTTCATACACCTCTGAAGGCCCAGGGAGAAAAGGTGAAAATCTTCATTCTCTTTGTAAGGAGCTTAATAAAGATGATACCAGCTTTCTTCATGACAATCCACCATTACTGTAGTCCCTGTAGTCCTTTAGTCCCTTCCTAGCAACACTGGACAGGGATAATAAGCAAAAATAAAGTGCCCGATCATCCAGCAAGTGTTAAGACACATTTGCTAAGACATATGTTCATATCTAAGCAGTTAGCAGAGGTCTTCAGCTCCTGCGCTAGAGGCATATACTATGGCAACCTCTGAAATATTTCACTGAACATAGTGCATCTTCAGAGACTGCCTGGGGAAAATCGGCTACATACTGATCCAAACTAGAGTTAAGCCACTAGGACTCAGCCTTCACTACAACAGGAAACACAGGGATATTTCTCTCCAAATTCTGAAGTTCTATATTTACATGTTTTCCCACACTCTGTGTTGTTAATGGCAGCAATATTTTTCATTAACTTCATAACATTGCTGATACCTTTGCCATTACTATAGGAATACCATTTTTTCCCCTCAATATTTATCAGTTGATTCACCTCACTTTCTTGTCATTGTACCCTTCCAAAGCATTAATTAATGTAAGCTAGACAAAAATGCATTTTTCCTTTGCTTTCTGTATTGTTTGCTTGTACTTCACTAAGTCATAGTGAAAAATACAATAGATATTGGAAGCAGGGAAAAGAACTCACCCTTAATGTTTATTATTTAGGTGTCATTTAGGCAACAAGCTCTAAGCGGATCAACTGCCTTAAAATAATCTTTCTCACAAGGTAGAAAAATGTCAGTACCCTAACTATGATGCACGGCAGCAACCACTTGTACACTGAAAAGAGCATCCTTTACTTGTCAAAGTTACCTTCCTATGCTGAACTGGGTCATCTATTAGTTTTCCTTTTACCTTTTTTTTTTTTTTTTTTTTTTTGATAAAGCCCAGTTCTGAAGTTCTAACTGCTTTGAAGGTTTTTCTTAATTCTATCCTGACTCAGAGCTTCCTGTGGTAGGAACTGCAATGTTAAATCAGCAGTCAGCTGTCAAGCGTTGTCAGGAGGAAAGGCACAGCACTTTTAACTAGCTATATCTTTGTTAAGTTTGCTTCAGCTTTTCAGCTGCCTGCATTCAAACTGGACACTATTTAACACAGGCAATACAATAGCTGTCCTTTCATGAATCTTTTGTTGACACAGGCTGAAACCAGCTATGGCATAAAAAGGAAGAGAGCAGGCTAACATATATGGTGACATTAATGAATTGTCCCAGAGATCGTAAAGGCCCAAAGGATAAGTCAAGCAGTTAAAAACATTAGGAGCAGCCTACTTCAAGGTGACTGGACAACCTTATCTTGTCTTGTCACTTTCTGTGCATAGATATTAAGAAATTTTGGGTTGGATCTTTATTTCAACAGAAGTGAAGAAGTGAAAATTACCCTTGAGGTTGCATCCATCTTCTTCCTTACTAGGGAAACATGTCTTACCTTGACAACAGGCAACACAAGAAAACTGCTTTCATACCTTTATAAACTTATTTGTTTTCTTAAATTTTACTGTATCCCAATGTTCATGATCTTTCCAGCTCTCTCACTAATTCTAGTGCTTCAGAGGGTTTATTTCCCAATAACAAGTCTGTTCACTTGCCTCCCTATTTTGCAGCAGCCTTGTTAGGTATACACAGTATTCTTAGCAGTAGCTTTCCTATACATCTTTCAATATTCTCTAGAACATAGCTCTTTAAGTTATTATTAAAACTGGAAGAGACAGCTGACCTTTTTTGACCAGTGTTCCTATTTTTCTTCATATTTCTGCCTTTTTCATAGTCCTACTTCCCAAAATCTGTTGTCAATACCTGTGCTTGTCATTACTTGAGGGTGAAGGAGATACTTGTTTGACTACAGTTACAAAAAAAGGGGCCATTAGTTACTGTGAAAACATTTTTCCCCTTCAGGGTACAATCAAGGCAAATCCATATACCGAATATAGGTAGATATTAAGTGAAAAAGCCTCAGCAATACGGGAAAG
>NW_010325169.1:5501-44737 GCF_000700745.2 Antrostomus carolinensis | reverse complement strand
ATAAACACTTATGTGCACGTATATACTCATACACACAATTGTATACACTTTCTGAAATAAACTGCAATTCATATATTCCATATTCAATTTTTTAAAACTAAAAGATTAGAGTAACGAAGCATTACTTGTTTTGCTAGTTTGTTTTATAAAAACAGGCATATATAATGTCACTGAAAGGCACAGAAAAATAGTTTTGAGAAGGCAGTACTCTCCAGACCTACAGGAAATCACAGATGCTGCCCTAAACAATTCATAGCCTAACCCAAAAGTTTTAACACCTGGAAAATCTGGCTTAATAAAGGGATCTGAAAGAATCAAACAGGAGCAGCTTGGTCAACCATAGGAAATAACCACTACAATAAATTATGAAGCACCATGCAGGAAAAGCAAGAAGTTATTTCATATTTCCACTAGGAAAAGAATCTTTTCTTATACCTCTGATATACTAAGTCAGAGTATAAGCAGATACAAATACAGAAGACAAATCTGAGTTGTTTCTTCCAAATGTTACATATTTCTTAATGCAATTTTCAGAGCAGATAGTTTAGAAAGTTAATGAATTCTTTAAAAAAATGTTAACATCATGCAGTATGTGTATGAGTCAAAACCTCTGAACAACTGCATATGCTACCACACGTAACATAACAATGTTTTTAGATTGCTTGTGTGTCATTTTAAGAACTTTTTATCATGTGAGGGAAATGGGAAAAATATATTGTATGCAAATGTGTAACTGCAGAAGTATGAAAGGTGCTTGCTATGCATAGGAGAAAAATGCCTCCTGTACAGCCCACAGACAATGGAGCAAGCTGGCAGCCTTCAGCATTTTACAGCTGTAAATGAGGACTGTGGGAAGCGGGGTTGTGAAATCTAATAAGCTGCATATTTTATAATTTTTTGTGCATAAACTAATTATTTTAGAACTCTGATGCTGTCTTTTTAACATCTTTTGTAAACAAAAATATTTTACATCAGAAATATATATTCGGATCTAGTGATACAGAGAACCTTTGGCAATTATCCTTGCTGATGTTACCTACTGCTTGGATTTAGCTTGTGTGAATCTAACAAGAAAGGACACTGCCTTTTCAGTTTTAAGGTTGGCAGTTCTTTCTTGCCACAACTTATAAGATGGTGCCATTAGAGAGCCTGCAGGTATTCCTCTATAGATTCCCCTGGGTGGCTGTTTGTTAGGATTAGAATACAGCCTGTAACATCACAGGCAACTGGAGAACAGTAAAATATATTTTATGTTTGGCTTAAAGAATTATGTTTTCTTTTGATGTTTTGGGGTTTTTTTTATTCTCCCTTTAGATATCACCCTCACTATGGAATATTAACTGATATTTGTGAGAGATGAGGGAAATAGCTTTTCTTTTGCTCAGGACTTTTTGAAAGACTGCTTGTCTCTAATCAATTGACTATTTCATCCCCATTCATTCTGCAAGGTCCCCAGGCAAAGACAGTAAAATTGGATGATCACTGTACACTACATTTCCAAGCAGGAAAAAAAGTACTGTAAGGCTTGTTGATTTCGACAGAAGTTTCAGGCTATGCTCAGGTGTATTGAATAAAAATATAAATAAATAATAAAGTAGCTCTGGCTGTTTACTGCAGAAATTCTTTCATTTATAACTTCCTGTTGTGAAAATAGAAAATGGCTGGTATAATCTTGCAGCTTTGATTTTCTGCTTGCTTTGTTTGGTAGAGTGAAGTCCATAATGCCAGCGACCGTAATCCAGGTTGCAAAAGCAGACTCTGAAATATTGTCCCCTTGGGCCACTGTGGAGGAAGCATATGGCAGCAGAGCCCATTTGGGCCCCAGGGAAAGGGTACAGTTGAATCAGCTGCCCAGCAGTACGCTACCGGCTGATTCATGAGAAAGCTGTATTGACATCAGCTCCACAGGCGATTCCTTCACCGTATTCATGAAGAAACATTAAGTGCTGCAGATTCAGCAACTAAATAAAGACAGAGGTACCAATTCAGGGCAAGGTGGGGAATGATCAGTGCCAGGAAAAAAATGGATTCTGAATTGGATATGAATGTCATTTTCTCAAATGTCAAGTGTCCCCATCAAAGGGATGCCTAACACAGGCCATCTGAATTAATGGAGTTTAAGGACTACTGGTCCCCAGTGTTCTAAAGCTAAATCTTTTGTGTTAGCAGAGTGATATACATTATGCTAACTGAAGTTTCTGTGAAAATATTACCACACTGAATTTAATTTTCTGACCTAGAACTTTCTACCTCGTGGTTAGAACTTGCCTACATTTCTGACAATTGAAAAAAAGAGAGAATATGTTCCAGTCCAGTTCTGTAGCATTGCGTAGAACGTCAGTCTGGCAGAAACCTGTACCAGTCTACTTCCTCTCATCTGTCTGTTTTCCACTTAGGCTTCATCCACTGGCCAGCAAATGGGCCCACGTCGCAAGCATAACTGTTTGGAAAAATGAAATGGCATGCTTTCAAAGCCAACAAAATAAAACCCTACCACTGTTTCAAACATTTTTTTCTTCTAAATTGAAATTTAGGAAAATTGTGACAAATCCTTGCTAAGAATAGATTTAAACTTGTAACCAAAGCAAACGTATCAGAAACCTGAGTCAAAGACTTGTTTTCATATAGTCACAGAACAGAAATAGGACATTGTGTTTGATATGTACAAATGAAAGCAACCACAAAGAATTTCAGAAGCAGAATATCTCCAACAAGAACAAGATGTTTGTGACTATGAGACAAAAATCATCCAGAAAAACAGCAGCAGGACAGATTCTTGTAGATTATATAGGACTAGAGAAGCATACAAAATTTTCTCTGCTCTGCCCTTGTATCATCAACATACAGCTATGTCTCTCTGTCTGTCCTCACCCTGTGAAACAGGAACATCATAGGAAAACATATTCCTCTATATGGAACTCCATAAGGAATTATAACTTCAATTCTGATCCAAACAGCTTTTTCCTGAGGAGTTTATCCTCACTACGTGTCATTTGCATGATGTCCCCTTGTGCAAAGAAAATGCATGTGTACAAAAACTGGAAAATTTGTGACAAATTGCTCACAGTTAATGGAGAGGTAAAAAGGCAGCTTTTGTCCAATAAACCACTTCACATTAATAGCTCCATACTTTGCACAGGTAATTTAAGGCTTATTTCCAAGAATCAGGCAATGTCTCCAGAATCTGAGCGTTCAAGTGCTGCTGTCATTGGTACTATTTTGAGCAATACCACTGATTTTAGCAACTTTGTATAAAGTCAATGAACTAGCTTAGTATACTAAGGACAATATAAGTCAGTACAACTAAAGGGTCAGATTACAAACCCCTAAAGAGCAATATCATAACTTCATCCATGGTCTTCAAACTCATAATGGTCGCTTAAGAACAGTATAATAAGATAATGACATTTTCAATCATCAGAGAATGGAAAGTACAAAAATAATAGCACATACTCAGAAATGTGGTTTTTTCAAGGCTCAATAACAAGTCATATTAAGAAGACTACTGTCTTGGTTTTTAATATATCCTAACTGTCATGGTTTCAATACATCCTAACCAGTTACTTAAGCTTACTTATAGCTTTGCTTTTGGAACCATATCTCATTCACATAGAATGTATAGAAGATCTTAAACACATGCCTACTTACCAAATAAATCTCTCACATAAAACACTCTTCAGTACCACAGTTAGTGAATTTGATTATGTACAAGATGAAAAAGTAGAGGAACAAGACAACATGAAGATACACATTTTCTAACAGCTGTTGCATTGTTGCCATATTTTACATCTGCTGTTTTTTTCCTTTGCTTTCGCACTCCCTTTGCATTTACCCTTTGGGCTAATTTGTAGTTGACCCCCGTAATGTAGTCCTTTTACTCTACAATTTTGTGACAAACTATCATCGATTTAACAGTCATGCTCGGTGCCTTAAAAATCAATGAATACATAGGAAAAAACAGTAAGACAGTGTGGTTGATCTTGATAACACTTCAGGTCATTTTTTTATCACAGCTTTCTAATTTATCAAGTTATTTTATCTCTATTCATATCAGACATTGCATGTTGATTTCATATTCAGCAGATTTTGTCCTTTTGCAAATTATAACTGGAAGAGAACTAATATCTTTGGGAGAACTGGAAAGAAAAGCGACACTGTATACAGTGCACTTCTGTTATACATGGCTATGCTAAATAACTGTTCTGCTTTTGGGACAAAAAAAAAAAAGATTTAATGATTTCTTATTTACAGTGGTGTAATCAAGGGCAAACTTTGATTCAAAGGAAAACATTGCTAAGCAGATGTGCTTGTGCCAAAATTGGAAATTGATATTCTGACTCAACTGAAAGCCTAAACTCTTTCCGATAAGAACCTTTTTCCCCTCAGTAAATAGTTTTCATGGAAGCATTTAAAGACGAAAATAGTATTCTAAGCTTTTTCACATTATTAATATTTTCAACTGTTAAGGGCAAAAGCATTTCTAGAGCAATGACAGACTTAATTCCACTGTATGCATTTTATGATTTTTTTTTATTTTTTATTTTTTTTAATGACTGTCAGGGAAGGAACTTCTTAATATTTGGAAATTATTAAAGTTTGTCTGTTTACCTTCATTCAGGCAAACTATGAGAAAATTCTCTTCCCTTATGGCTTTTGTTCTTTTTCCATCTGTGTCCTTTTTTATTTCACCAACATGTTTGTCACTCTACTTCTGTCGTCTTCTGTCTTTCAACATGACACTAGCTGTCTAAACACTCTTGGTTTCACTAAGAATGAAATAAAGAAATTTCACTCCTCATTCCTCTCCTGAAAAAAAAGATCCTGAAATTACACTGCTGGGAGACAATATCCACTTTTGCTCCCATTATCACCTCTGCAGCATGCTTTCAGGGAATTCATGAACCTGTGTATAGATGAGAAGGCAACACAGAAAGAGAACATTACTCATGAGGAGTTGTGTGGGGGGGTTTTTGTTGTTTTTTTTTTCCTTTTCTTTAATAAGCTACAGGATCAGTTCAAATTATCCCTCTAGATCTTTAAAGATTGCTCATTCATTTACATAATGTGCTATCTTCATTGTAGGCATATATACAGAGCTCACAGACAAATAGGAAGGAAGGAAGGAAGGAAGGAAGGAAGGAAGGAAGGAAGGAAGGAAGGAAGGAAGGAAGGAAGGAAGGAAGGAAGGAAGGAAGGAAGGAAGGAAGTCATGGAGTTCTTCCTCCCAGAAGCTTAGCTGAATCTCTTTTTAAAAGGTTTTAACTGGGTTTCATTCCCAGTGTGTCCTTTTATATCTTAAAGTGATTTAACAGGATTTACAGACAAATTAAATTATTTCCTATTTGTGAAATGCAATACTGTTACAATGAAGTGATTCCACAGATTTCACTTTTTGATCTTTAATTCCTTAAGAAAATTAATATCAGAATTAAAAGATTAAAGTGCTCAGTTTCAGAAAAGAACATATTCTCCATATACACTATTAGCTTTCACAAGCAAATTCATAATTTTGGAGTTGGGGAACAGGGCTTACTATGGTAGATTATACAGGAATTACTTAAAAAAAGAAAGGAACACAAGGATGAAACAAGGGAAAATTCAATTTAGTTCTCAAAACTTTTTCTGCAATGTGTTCCTGTCCTGCTAAAAAACAGGACAGCTCCTCTCTTTCCTCAAAGAGAGAAATAAATTATTTCAAAATAACTCTGAACACAGTGACGATATCCACCACTCTGTATGTGTGTGGGCGTACGTTCTGTGAAGACAGCTGAAAAGTGAGCATCATTCCTGCCGGAGATAACGCAGTATAATACTAATTGTCTTTGCACCAAGTAGTGGGAGGAAAGTCATGCAAATCATTTCCTTTTGTCTTAGCAGGGAAGCAGGATTTTCCAGATATCACTGACATGTAACATAAAAATCAAACAGGCTGGATTGTGGCCATATACGTGTGATACTCTCATATACTGACATACACACACATTCATACATGTCACGTACAGAAAGTCTGCACGTACACTGCAGTTTTCACATCCCCATAGTGTAACATTCATGTTCTAGATAGTCATGCAAAAATACCACTGGCATTCATACAGATCACCTCTTCTAGCAAGGAACATCAGACAAGTACCTAGCGTACCTATTAGGAAAACTGCATTGTGTTAGAACCTCAACATTACATTACAGAGTAATGAGAAATTAATGTGTTCATCTGTATTTTATGCATTGCTTTCCACAGGGGTCCAAAAATAAAATGCCTTGCACTGCATCCTTATTACATAAGTACTATATATATATATATATGAGTTCCTCTTCTGTTTCAGAGCAGTTAGAATTGATATAAGCATTTTGAGGAAAGAAGAGGTTTAGTAGAACCCTTTTTTATCCTGAATAAGAACACTGCCTAGTAATGACTGTGTTGTAGAGATGTCAAGGCTGAAATTAGCAGTGGGTGGAGATGTCTTTAAGGGGAATTAAATAAGTGGATAATGGAAGAGAAATACTCTTAATCTGGAAAAAAAAAATTAAAAGTCCTTAAAATATGAGAGGAGACAGAGTTTTCTTATAAACACTATAGAGGAGTTAAAGTAATTTTAAGAGGACTAACAAAACTTAAAGAAAGTTAAAATAATTTAAGGAGCATCATTTAGGACAGCTCTTGATGTTGCTACCTGTGGGTTAAAAGAGGAAGACAGAAGGATATAGTAACAGTAACACTGGTGAAGGGGTAACATTCTCATCTTCAACCTTCCAGCCTTGACATCTGGTTCCATCAGAGATAAAGATGCAGACTTGACTGTGAATGCTGCATAGATTTTACAGTCATTCACAACCCTTGTAATCCAATGGCAAACTACTCTGAGTTTTGAAGTGGCAGCTGAGAATCAGGTTTTGTTTTTCAACAAAAGAGCAGCAGTATATGTTTGTGCTTCTTCAAAGACTTAACTTTTAAACCCCTAGAAATGTCACATAAAAGACATGCAAGGCTCAGGGATCATAAAGGATAAATGTGCAAAACCTGCATAGTTTCAGTAATAAAGGTAATAAATGCCAGACCTCTGAGATAATCTATAACAAATTTCTACCCATATTTGTGTTGTTAGGATATACTCACTTTGGACCAAACTCTTCCATGCAGCCTAAGAATAAGCAAAAATATGGAACTACATGATTTCAGAGGCAATTCAATGAAGAACTGTTTCTCCTTCCCCCATTGTGCTAGGGGAAACAAGTGAAATAAAACCTTCCAGCTCACTATTCCATAAACTGACACCTATGTCCAGGCATTGGTGTCATTTCTTCTACAATCTTCTACTATAAAATTTTCCCAGATAAAGTTTTGTCTTTTAATTAATCTCTCATTAACTTTCTTTACATTCTTCCCTCCTCTTTCACTCTAACACTTTTTTCAGTTGTTTCACTTTACCTCTCTTTTCTTAATGTTTTACTTTTATTCTTCTGCTCTCATTGCACTTTTATCATCTTTTAAACCTCATATTAATCAATTCACTAGATTTTTATTCCTCTGATCTTCTGACTAGCTTCCTGTTAAAGTTTTTGGATTTTTTTTTCCTCATCTTCTTTACAGTGAATACTCCTTGGACAGCAGCCATGTCTTTACTAAAGTTTATAAATACTGCTCATACGCATAGATATAAATTATTTTTATAGGAGCTGTTGTGATCAGAAACCATCTTTTCTTGTCTGCATATATCTTAATTTCCTTTTTTTCTAGAATACCAAACAAGTCCTATTCATATAAGGATTAACTGTCTTCAATTTCCCTTCCTCCTTCTCCTACTACCTCCTTTTTTTTTTTTATTCCTTTCTTTCCTTTTAATTTATTTTATTTAATTAAGCCATTTTCTTGCCTAGAACTTGGCAAAAATATCTTCTAAAAGCAGGCTCATATTACGTTTGTGCTCCTGTATAATTAAAAGTAACTTAACAAATTAAACCTATGTTTTGGTAAAATAACTAATACGCAGGCTTGAAAATTCATGTATCAGTTTGGGCACAAGCAACTCCATGTAACCAAGATACAAAAATCTGTTGAAGTGTTGATTTAAAAAACAAAGCCTCAGGTATCACCATCTAGTCAGCATACCGTGCTTACATTTGAAAATGACCTGGTACAACTCATTGTACTGACTGTGAGTGAAAGGATGGTTCTGGCTCCTTACATTCCAGCTCTTTTTAAGTAAATAAGACAGAATACTGGTTTTGAAACTTTTTGATAGGGTGCTGCTTTATTTTACAAAGTGCCTTGGCACTCCTTCAATTATCTTTCTTTAACAGATGTAGACAAATTGCTGAAAAGCACATTATCCCCATCCTAACACTAGAAAACATTAGAATTTACTTTGCATTTCATGGCCAGATTTTGATATCTTTGCTTATACTGAATTCTTATATTACCCTGTAATTGACTGTTTTGGTTTGATGAGTTTACTTCCCTTTTGCATTAGTGACAGCTAGAGATCACCTGCACTGCATATGTATGTATCAGTAGGGACTGAGGACGTGAATATGTAATTATGTACCTCTGAAAGTACATAAATGTAAGTTATACATTTGCAAATATAGAACAAGGGACAAACTATCAAAAAAATTCTAATATATTAATCCATGAAGAAGCAGATTCACACTAATCCGAGAAAATGAATAAATATAAGTAATAAGTATTAAGAAGATTATTTCCTATTCCTTTCTCCTTCTCCCCTTTCACACAGTTAATTTCCATTTTCACCATCTTTTTCCACAGTTTTCTCTGTTTTCCCCTTCTATCTTCCATGCAAATCCTATGGCTAATTGGTTAAGTCCACTCTAGAGTCTAACCATCAATTCCCAGATACAGCATCTTTCATTTCAAGGTTTTTGGCTGATTACAGTTGCACTTAGAGGAAAACAGCTAAGTATGTAGCAAAATACCGCAAGTGCTACATCTGTGTATGAAAATACACAAACAGATAATTAAACATCAAAATACCAATAGGATTAGAGTGTCATGTTGGAACAAATCTTGATAAATCCTTCTCAATAACAATACTCTAACTACAGCATCATAAGGGGAATATAAATTTAGCCCATTAAAGTGTTGTTGGACAAAGAAAGACACATTAATACATCTGTTAGTCATTTTCTTACTACTAAGGGACTCGACTATTGTGCTGCAGATGAAAGCTTTGTCCAAGAAGAGATTTGAAAATATGCAAATTAATGCTAACAACATAATAAATATCTTATTATTCATCAAGAACTCAATGGCATACTGGCATAGTTTAAACCGTGAATAATCAAAGTTCGTCGATGTTTAGACAAACATACCTACAACAGACATTTCTGGAACCGTGGCATGATATGGACCATCAACAAACTCTGGGGCATTGTCATTGATGTCTTGAACCTTAATAATGAATTCTGAAGGAGGCTCCAGAGGTTTGTTTGTGTCCCTGTCGACTGCTTGAGCTGTTAGAGTGTATTCTGCTTTTTCCTCGCGGTCAAGCCTTTTCATTGCATGAATGTCTCCAGTCTTGTCATTGATGACAAAGATTGTTCCAGCTCCATCTCCTGACAGAATATATTTGATTTTGCTGCTGCCAGGATCTAGGTCTGTGTGTAACTAAAAGAAAAAAAAAATAAAGCATTTTATTGGCAAAAATTACAGGTAGAATTTTTGCATTGGTCTAACCATACGTTTTGTTAAGCTATTCTTTTGTACTTTAATCTTAGTACCAGTGATCCATACCTCAGCTGGAATACACAAGGAGAGTAGGGATTTGTACGCATACTAATCAAAAGTGAATGTAATCATAGGCATAATTAGACTTTCTATTTAAAAAGCAGCTGTTATATATATTTTAAAACCCTGTTCTAAAATGTAAATGTCTTCAGAAATATTATCAGCCAAAATGAACAAGCACAAAATACCCTTAACTTATTAGATCAAAGGGTAAATGAAGGATTAACAATATATATTTTAATCTAGTTTCTTATTTTTAGTTATTATGTTCAGTTTACTTTCAGATGACTGAAAATGGCTAAACACTGGCATCTACATAAATGTTGTAATGGAAAGCATTCACAGAAATTTAGAACCGTGTCATAACTCAGGTGTTAGCAGAACTTAAAAGTTGTAAGATCTTTATGCTAGAAGCATTTCCCCTGAAAAAAAGCTTTGTTAAAGCAAATTCTCAGAAATATAAGAAGAAACCTTACACATATTTTCCCATTCTTCTCAATGCTGCATTAGAAAAAATAAAATTTATATTGTACTTGGCTTTTCAAAAAAACAAGATAGGATTATAATACCTGAAACAGTATGGGAAAATAGGTTTCCTTCTTTATTTTGATGTTTTTTAAATTAAAACCCTGAACTGAAGAGTGCTAGAGACAAACAAAGGACTTCCACTGATTTGTTTGGTAGGCTCAGAGCCAAGTACTAAATATCAGATTATCTCCAGTAATTTTTAACTTGCGAGGGCGAGCACACCAATTGGTAGACCATATGTATTAGTGTCAACACATTCAAAAATACAGGATAATAACTTCAATATACAGTAATAGTGCTTTAAATTCTATTTACTATTAAATCAAATACATTCAATTTGAACAATAAGGAGTGAATAACACATAATTTTAAAAGTAACTTGTACCTATTATTATTCATCTCTGCTTCACAACAGATAGTCTGAAGGAAATACGTACAACCTGGTTAGGATAACTGCAACATGACTTAAAATAACTACTAACAGAGACTTGTTCCTCTTTGCTCATTTTTGTGCAGACAGCTCAACAGAAATTGTTGCTGGTTATGCATTTTACTCTTCAATTGATAGCACTGGTTGCTAGGGCTGGGCAGCATTGTCATTTAATATAAGAACCTGTACTAGGATATTAAAATAGGTGTGGGAAAAAAAGCACCTTGTAATACTGGCTACAACCAAGCCACAAGTAGATTTTAATGTCATGCCGCAAGTAGGCTCTCCAAGTTCTTCAGCAGATAGTCACGTACAGCTATACCTGCAAATTAGCTGTTCAGGAATAAGAGCTTAGAAAACTTGTTAACAACACCTTACAAAAAGGAATCTTGAATTGCTGCAACGAGCACAGCGGACAACAGCAGTCAGGTCTGATTTTCCAGTTGATCTGTTTTATTATACATAAAAAATCCTGGGCCACCGGTGTATTCTCTGCTCTGCAATAATAGCAGAACTCCCACTGACTACAAGAGGTGTAACTTCATCCTCTGTGTTTTGCTGGCCAACACATAATTACCACACCAGCTATTACATCAGCATTGTTTTAACAAGTTTTTAAAAGCACTTTAACTGTCTGTGAATATGAATTACTCCATCCAGCTCATCCTTCCTACCCAACCCACTTGAACATACATACAGACATCAAGTGACAGCTGAGTCCTTTTCCCAAAACTGTATTTTTCTTTTTGTAGTTGCCATCAGCTTTTACTTGAGAACGTTACGTTTATGTAAATTAACAGTACTCTACTGTTGGTTGGTACTGCAGTTTTGTCTGCTCAGTAAAACATGTTAATACAACTTTTTTTGTCTTAAAGATTATTGTCTTTATAAGCAGGATTATACTCAATCTAGGTGTCAGCAACGTAAATCATTTTCAGGGTCGCAGAGTCTGTCAAGATCAATCCAGCATCTCTTTGTATTTTAAAGCATCTGTGTGATCCCTGAATAAAATCTATTCTTAACATTGCATAGGAAGCTTTTGGCAGAATATTCATAGCTGAATTACAGTGATATCATATCACAACGTTGTCTGGACACATACAACTCAGTAAAGTAACTGGAAATATCTGAGTTCACCCAACTACACAGGGCATTACAGTGAAAAACTATAATCAGAATTTCTACAAAGGCACTGGTTGGATAAACTAGGTATCCCACACAGATATCTGAGAATTCCCAAAGATTCTCCAATTTGCTAATAAGTTGGAGAGGCTGTTAGTATAATGTCTGGTGTAAGTTTTACCTGTATTATCCAACAGAAGTTATGGTTCATAAATCAGTTCTGGTATAAATTGATGCAGAGCTATAAAACCTTTGCAGTGCTAGTAAGAGAGCAACACTTAAAATGAAAAAAAGTCTATGATTACCACTGCTTCTTCTAATCAGTTAAACTCCTTTGTATCAAAAGAAAGAAACAGATATTGATATTTGAAACACTACAATATGAAGCACTAAACTTTAAACAAAAAGTGGAAGAGCTAGAAGCACTTAATAATCTTAAAGCTGAAACTGTGTCTGATAGCAGAAGATCAGCTTTCTACACAAAGATTAATAGTGGCAAAAACGATGGTTAATTTTTTTTAGTTCTTAATAAAAAACAAGCCATAAATACAGCATTTACTGAAATCATATGTACTTTTTACGATAAGCATCCAGGCTGACAGATCAAAATATCTTCTCTAGGTTTTGAGGTTCTTGCACTGTAATATCAAAATATTATGATAAGTGACCTATGGAAGAGCTGTTTTTCCAAAATCATTTCATTGTTTGGATTTAGAATTAAAACATCATCATCTACTTACAAAGTTAAATCACAGAATTGAAGTGAAATTCTAAGCCAGAAAGCACACTATTTTTTTCCAACTAGTATTTCCCCTCTTCTATCAGATGTGAATGATAATTTACAGCAATTGTCAAGCTTCAGCAAGCTGTGTTCATGTGAAGGTTAAAGATCATTAAACATATAATTATATAGGGTCTAGGTGAATGATAGAGAGCCATAATGAATATTGGTTTCTGCTGAAAAAGCCTCACAAATGATGTAAATGTGAAACTGCTTTCCACACCTGTAGCTTTATTTGTTGTGCCTATGCTTGAAAGCTGACCTCTTATTTTTCAGAGAAATAATGAGAAATGGAACAAGAATTTTTGTTTAAAAAAGGAGACATCTATAGCTAACCCCTATGTCCCACTACTAGACAGCACCCCAAAACAAACAGAAAAGCATGTTTACTGGAAAACTTAATCATGTTCAGAGTGAGTCAAACCCACTTCCTTTATGTGAGATTCAGTTAATTAGACTTCAAAGGAAGTGAAATCTCCTTCCTCCATCACTGCCCTGCCTGTGGGATTATAAATTCAAACATCTCTCTCCCTTAAAGTAGCAGATGCAACCCCATCACCCAATTGGTACCTGGAGTTATAGCAACAGGAGAGGTTTTGGATCCTCTCCTAGTTTTAATGGTGATGCAGATGCCCTGTATTAATACTCTACTAATGGCTCCCATGTAGCCTTAGCACATGGTCGGTTTCTAAAAAATGAACTTAATTCAAAATGAACCCTCTGAATACTGCAGTTTCTAACCATTATTCATTTCTTTGTTACAATATAGATGATAATCAATGAAGCCAGTATTAACAGTAACAGCACACACAATGTACTTCCACAAAACTCACATTATTTTAACTACTAATGAATGCATATCTGAATGTATCGCCAGCACAATATTCAAATATATAGCATATTTATAGCCTCCCACATACATACATTACAAATATGCATAATTACAATCAATGCAAGAGAAATTACAGAGATGAAACTTTTCAAAGAGCCTCTATATTCTGTAGAACTAAAAGTACTACTCTGTAGTAAAAAACAAATACACGAGCATGTTACTGATATTAAATTATCTTATTCCATAGCTATTTGTTCATCATATTTTTAACCACCTTTTCTTAACAAATACTTTGTTCAAAACTATCTACGCAACCAAGGACTTAATGTATGGACAGGAAGCTTAATGTACTGGCAGAAGCTCCAAGCCTGGTTTGTCAAGTTCTTTTGCAATTTTGAGTACAGAGAGATTTATGAGTCTCTTCTGCAGATGGAAACTGTCTCACCTGTTCTCAGTCAGCTACCTGGCAAATCAGTGGTAGCCAAAACAACAGCTTGCTCAGCACAATGAGTTTTATGTTCGAGCCGTGTGTTCACCATCAGGAAAGTACATAATGCACTTGGGTCTGGTCCATACCTAGAATTAGCAGAAAGCTGTCAACTAGCCTTTCTAGTACAATTGGGCACTTCAAGTCCTCTCCAGGTATGTTGTTGATGCACAACTCGATACAGACTAGCCCTTAATGAGACACATCATAAACAGGAGGATTTGTAACCCCAATTAACTCATATTAGTAAAAAAAGCAAAAATATATCAACAATTCACAAGAGGAGGGAACTCTACTTACTATGAAAATGCTCCTGGACAATCCTAAGAAAATAGAAGGTGGCATCATGTAGTCAAGTTTTTATGTGAGTTTGTTAGAAAGTAATTAATTAATCCTTGTGTAATTACAAGGGAATTACTCCTTAATTGTTTCAAGGAAAAAGGCATAATCTGCCCTTAAAACTTAATTTTAAAATTTGCATTATTCTTCCTCTTCCTAATTTTGGAATCTTTTTCAAGGGATTAACTAGTGCATCACTGATTTCCACCTGATGATATACAGAAACACACACAACATCAACACTATCCTAATGCTTCAAGTTCTATATTTTACCTATGCCTTGCAATACAATTCCTCTTTTATGAGGCAGACCACATTTAATGAACTTAAGAGACAGAATTTTCGGCTTTTATGACACTTTTACAAAACTGCTGGGTTCTAAGAAGCTCTAGGTCACTCTGTAAAAGTATGGAAGGGTTTTAGTGACCTTTAAAATTATTTATATACATCAATACTTTCAAAATCTGTAATCCACCTTACTCACCATGTGTTTCTTTCTGTATGTGACTTTGCAGGATTTTTTTCCCCTAAAAATATGAACATCATTAGGTGCTACAGAAGGTTTTTGTGTGTATTGTTGACATGCTCTGACACATAATAGACAATGAGCACATTTATTGATGACTCACAGTTTAAAAAAATCATTCATAATTAAACTATTATAGATAGATTCAATTCATTTGCACACAATGCAGAATTAATAAAGTGAATGTAATTTCAATTTAATAGAATCTTTCATTTTCTCCATGGATAGGCTGATTCCATCTTTACTAATGGGAATTACAGCTGCACAATGGGGAAGAGGAAAGCCAAATATTCTGCATTATTATTCAGGGTAATGACAAATTGGGGCACAGACTTGATGTACCTGACATAATGTCAGTACTTGGAACACTTTCAGAAAGGAAACAGACATGTCCGTGGATGACAAAGGTTTCAGTTAAGATATGAGAATCATGTAACTTGAAGCCTCTGGAGTAACTGTCAAAAGACATTACTGCTCACACTTCTCAGCTGCAGTTTCATAACCATATTAAAAAAAGAATTAAAGCAATAATATCTCCAAAACTTTCACTTAAGAGTGTAATCTCTGCTTTTGTCTGCCTCAGTTTCCTACCATGTCATTTGAGTACCTTTGATTCCAGATGTCTTCTTTTATGTTTCTGTTTATTCTTTCCTACTGCTTTTTTATTCTATTTGATTTGCTAATTTTGTCTCTGTTTATATTCATACTGCAACTGTGCACACACTGCTTTTCATTGTTTACCTTTTGGTATCATCTTATAATACACTAGAGTGAACTGTTGTTTAAAAACTGGAGATAAGATTGGGATCTAACAATCTGCTTGTTCTAATTCACTGATTATGGCCAACTGATGCAAGAAAATAGCTCAGGAATGTGATTAAATCTTGGAAAAAACATCCAGACCATAGCACTACCCAAGCCATTCCTAAACACCTCTACAAATTCATCTCTAGTTAATCATAGTATTAATTTTTTAATTAGAATTGTTATGTATTGCCAGTATTGTTTCACAGAAGGTATTCCCCTTGTTAGGGAAAATCCCTAAGAGGGAGGAAACCATGCCCCCAGATGCAGTCTTCCCCAAATTCACAATCATATGTTCATCTTCAGTGGTTGTGATGGCAACAAGGACTTTTACTCTGCTATCTTCATTCTCAAGTATGGTCTCAGGCTGATTTTTCTGCATATATTTCTTGTATACCTTGCTGCTTCTGAATCCTTATGTTAAGCCAGATGATAGCTAGAGCTTTCTGCTTTCCTAGTTCTGGCCTTGGCCCTTTCCATTCGGGAATACCATCTGTCTTCCCTTCTGTCCTGAGAACACTGCCACCACATATGACCTGTGTCCCACCGCAGCTTGGACTGCCACCTTTACTCAACTGCTTTCCACAGCTATTTAACGCCCAAGTGTCCCGTGTCAAGTGGCCTCAGATGGCTGGCACCTTTTTGTAGCTGGCTTTCTGCCTAGCTTGGAGTTCATGTAACTATTTCTGAATCCAGACTGCTGTTCCTTTCTCGTGTTCCCACAGACATTGCTCCTGTAAAAAGGTCTTGATTTTTTTTTTTTAACCCAGCTGTTTCTAATACTTGGAAACATACAATGAAATTGTGTCATATCACCAAAGAGGAATCCTCTCCCATCTCTTTACTTCCCCATTATTTCACCTATAGTGTAGTGTGGTTCACCACAAGAGATCTGAAAGTTGGGTACAGAGAGCATCAAAAATTGCACGCTGTTTTAGTCTTGTAAAACATATTCCCTCTTCTGTGTCTTTATGAGGAAAAAAAAGTATCTGACTGTCATCTCCTACTGTTTGGGGTCAAGCACTTACATTAACAATTCCGGTGCTTCAGGCATTATAATTAACAGTGCCTCCTGTACTTGTCATTATTTTCCCAGCTCGGTGAAATAGCAGTAAAGTCATTTACTCCCTCCTCCATCTTGTCAGTCCTGGACACAAACTATGCTGTAGTTTCTACTACCTGTTAAGATTGTGTGAAGTCTCCAAACATGGCTTCAGAAGACTGTTTGTTTTGGGCTGTCGATTTCTATTGCCAGCATAGTCTCTCGTGCTGTTCCTTCCTCAATACAGACAAAAGATGAGGAAGGCTGTAAAAAAACCCATAAACCATAGGAATTTCACATTCAAAGTTCTAGGCAGAAGTCTGGCAGCTCCTATCTACCAAATCCTTCTCTTTTGTTCCTTTAATTATTATCATCTTATTCACACTATTCTGAGCTTTTCTTCCATGTTGTTTGAGCCGCATTTTTCCTTTCCTCTTTAAAAGCTTATTACAACTTGCTAGGCTTCATTCTCAGGCACAGAGTACATTGCACTTGAGTGCTAAGACCTCTTTGTGTTTCTCAAATGATTTTCTCAAGTGAATGTCAGAGCAATATCTTATAATACATACTCTTAGGATTGCAGAAGAGGAATAAAAAAGTTAATCACTACATACTCACAGCAGTAATTTGAAGGCTGCTTACAAAATCTGCCAAACTAGACAAGCTATAGCCTAGATCAGTGAAGGTGGAAAAAGTACAATAGGCCAGTGTGGTCAAAGGTGACAGGATACTTCTATTTATTTAATCATATTTAAGTTGTCATAATTTTACAGCCCTTCAATGCTCTGCTTTCAGCTGCTTTCACCCCGGCTTCTGATCACGTTTTGCTCTCAATAATTAAGAGGATCTCAGTGATAATATATTTATCATATTTTCCTTCTTAATAAAAGAATTTTAAATCTCTGTAGAATGCTTTCTGTTATTTAATGCATTCTTTTATTTAATAATATTTAATAAAACAAACCTGAAAGCATTAACATACCTTCTTGTAAAGGTAATTTTTCAAACTTAAGATGACTGCTTAGCATACTTCACTGTCTGAACATAAGTAAGTACCGTTTAAAACCACATAATGTGTAAAGCTGGCAGTGCAAATAGAAAGCTCTTTTCTAGCAATTGGCTGTCAAACACATCTACAGTGCAGAAATATAAACATCAGCTATGCAGCCAGCTTTGAACTAAAATTGAAAACTGTTGAGAAGGTTAACAGAGTGAAATAAAAACTGAAAAATTAAATTGTAAGTACTTACACATTGATTATCTTATAAACAACCCAAACCATTCTATGATTTTATCTGCTTACATGAGATAATATAATTTATTTTAGTGTACTTACACCAGCCTGTGAACTGTGCACATGGGTACAGTATAAATTTTTTCTTAGTAAAAATATTTTTCAAGTTACGTGGAATGTGAAAATAAACACAGCTAAGAAATGCTAAAAAGCTAATTCCTTATGAGATGTCAAACAAAGCATTAGTTCTTCAGAGTTACTGTTTGCAGTTATATAGTAACATCAGTGTCATACATCAGAATAAACAGATATAACATGAGGATAATTTTCTTATTTTTCCCCACTTCCTTACAGCTAGATGCTTATTAGGGATAACTCATGCAGAATTGTAAGTTATTCAGAAGAACCTGGTTGAAACTAGTTATTATGATTTCATGCAGTTTCACAAGAAATTATTTGCCATATCACTTTTGTGGTTTTCAAAGCTTCCTAATGTAATTTCCCATGTGTTTCCACTAAGTCATGCATTTCTGTGAATTTCTTACAAACTGACTTGCAAAGGTTATGTCTCTCATAATGCAATCCATTTGAAATACCATTAAATTTGAAATATTTTTTAAACCACTAGAGATAGATCATAGCTTCTGCCTTTGTCAGTGCTTTTCTGGAATAACTGACAAAGGAGAGGAGAACAGAAACCATTACACATTGACAATATTAAATACACAGAAGTAAACAACTGTGCCCACTCCAGCAGCGTTTGATATTTAGTAATGTTTTACCTCTGATTCTCTAGCAACTTGAGTCCACAGTCCCCTTCTCAGTACATACGGAGACTAAAGTCTCAGTGACAATTATCACTTTCTTTGGAACATCAGATAACCTGACCTGTTTCCAAAGTGTGAAAAATAGCAGTGTGGTAAGCGTGGGCACTGTTTGGAGTATTTATGTCATTTGCTGTAAACACCTATCCTACCCGTGATTGAAAACATCCAAAATTTGGGGTCAATGGCCCAACAAAAAAGAAACTTTGGCTCAGCATAAATACAGTCAAATTGCATATAAATCAGTATCACAAAAGCTGTTAAGTGTGTAACATATGTCAAACTCAAACCAGCCAGAATCCATACAGACTTAGCAATGATTTAGTCTAGACCTTTATCCAAATCGTCTGAGCTCATGGTGAAAACTACTGTGGGAGGCTGCAGGAGACATCTGTACTAAATTAATGACGGTTGAATCACTGTCGGTTTTCTCCACCCACACAAGCTTGGTAGTGCTCATATCACTCTGTGAGCACAGAACAGCCAAAACCCCATATGGTCCTCTCCCCATTCAGCTGTTCTTTGCATTTCTCTACTGGGACAATCTTCTTAGGACAGGTGACCAGACACCCTGCACTAATATCTTTTGGGATTGTGAGTAGCAAAGAAGATGCACAATACACACCAGAGTGAATTTAAGAGGCAAAGAAACATTATGATTTCTCAGGACCTCTTTTCAAATGATACGAGTACTCCTTCTTCAAAGAACTGCTTATTATGTTGCTCACTACAGAATGTAATGGCCATAAAAGGAACAGCAAAGGAGGGAAACAGCTGCATAAGGGAGATGCTTGAAGATCTCCAAGGACTCTGCTGAGGTTTCTCTAATAAAATGTATTCAAGTAACTATTGGAAGGGCTCAGCAAAAAAAGAACAAAAAACCCCCAAACTTAAAAAAGATGAGAAAGAGGTACAATATTGAGAGCTGAAGTTTTTAAATTATTCAAATGATACCCTAGATAAAAGAATGACACAAAATCTAAATATCTTAGTTTTTTTTCTATTTATCTGAAAGAAATCTACTGAGAGAACCAAATGACAGCTGGTTAGCTGGGCAACTGACAACTGCAGAGTCAGTACTCATCTATAAATAATGATTATTAATTACTTGTACTACAATAACACATAGAGGTCCTTGTTGACACAAGGGCTTTGTTATACTGCACACTGCAAACTTCACTGAGCTTACTTCACTGTCTTCTGCTTATGGTGAAATATCAAATGGATTTTTTTCCCCTTCCTTTTTTCTAAAAAAGAGACAAGGAAGAATGAACCCAGAGTCGGTAATTTTAGAAATGAGTTTTAAGACATTGGCTAATTTCTACAATTACCACATATGGATTCAGTATGGCTCAAACACATGGAAAAAATAGGGCTGAATTCTTGCATAAATTTCTAGTCCTAAAATTATATATATTTTTTTGTAAATCAACATTTAAAGATTCAGTCCCACTTCTTGATCTGTGAATACCACGGATTTCATACAGCTGACCTGTAACTTCAAACTTTTGCATGCTGTTTACCAGTACCGTCAGTCTCTTCTCAGTCCAGTTCGAAGAGTTTAGATGAATGCTACATTAATTCCAACCATTCTCTAGACCTGAACAGAATGTATATTTGTAAGACAGAAGGGAAGACAGTAATGCAGTTGTATTACATACAGTGTGCTTACTCTTTATACCTTAAAAAAGAACTTCAATATAAGAGTTAAATAGTTAGAAGTCTGACATCCATCCTTTACCAATGAAAAGTAATGAGGTTATGCAGATTAAGTGATGGGTAATAGAGAAAATGTGAAAAACCTCCATCTGAAGTATGCTATATTGACAGAAGAAAAAAAAAATTCCTCATATTTCAGCTTTCTTCTATCTGCTGAGATATAGCACCAAGGGATAGTGGTAGTGAAAGTTAAAACCCAAATATCAGCCAGTTTGGAGAATGAAAACAATAAAGAAATATCTCGAGTAAACAAATAAAGTAGGAAGAAACAAAAGCAAGTAAATACCAAGCATATGGCTCTTAAAAAACACGTAGAAAAAAGTTACTTGAATGTTAGGCAATTTAAATCTTGCCAAAGAAAATGAAGCTGAGAATATTTAAGTTCCAGATGCCAGTTTATTGATTACAAGATGGTGGAGGTTTTTTTGTTTGTTTGTTGGGGTTTTTGTTGTTGTTGTTTTGGTTTGGTTTTTTGGCTTTTTTCTTTTTTTTTTTGTTATAAAAGACAAATAAACCACAGCCTTACAAATACCTAAAGCAAAGAGGGAAAAGCCCCCAACAATCTATGTATGCTTGTGATAATATTAACTTTAAGGGTTACCTGGAAAGTTTTACATTGAATAAATACTTTTTCTTTCATTTTCCTGCTCTTGTCCACAAGAGATTAGCCAATAACTGAATTTTTAAGCATGTGTGGAGAAACAATGGAGAAGCAGTCCCTCATCATCAAAAGGATGGGGGACCTGCCTGATGGGAAGAAGCTCTTCCAAGAAATCTGCATGAGAAAAAATTAGAATAGCAGCTAGTTAAAATCAAGGAGGATGCAAGGAATTATATTTCTGAGAGGTAGGCCACAGGTTGTTTGCAAAAATAACATAGGTTTCAAAAGCTTCTTTGGCTGTAGATGATAGCTAAATGAATGGATAGAGAATATAAGATCAATAGAAAACCTCTGAGGTTTCTTTTTGTTTGGGTTTATTTTTTGTCTGTGGGTTTATTTTGATTTTGTGCTTTGGTTTTGAGTTTTTTTGGTTTTGTTTTTGTTTCCCCCCCCCCAGAAGTAATACCTGATTTCGATCTCATTATATTCAATAGCGACTGTATTTCTTTGCTAAGAATACTCCCAAACCTTATTTATTCTGCCTGGAATCTTACTGCCAAGCTCATTTCTTCTCACTCCCTGTGGCTAAAGCTCTCTTCTGGCCTGATTCGCTTCTAGAAGTGACACTTTATATTGATAGCCTAAGCAAAGAGAGTCATCATCAAACCAGCCGTGTCATTCAGCCCCAGGGTGCAATGCTGAGTGATCACACATCCTGAATACCAGCAATTCACTCAGAGCTTTGCACAAACCAGAGATAACCTTTTATTTGTCTTCCTGCAATCAAAGTAATGTTCTCATCATCTAAATATTAATACATGGACATCACGTACGTTACTCCATAATCTGAACGTATTACCACAGTAATTGAATGAGCATCACCACACCATTGCAAAGCAAAAATTAATTTTTCTTCCCATTCTGCTAATGGGAAAATGAAGTCACAGAAATAAAGATGCTCAATATTCAGAACAAACTGAGTAGTTGAAGGTCCCAAGGACAGTTGCTCGAGACCACTGAGAAGCCACATCCAAAATACCAGCCTTACTCTTGTAGCTGCATGTATTTTTTCACCTGTATTTTTCTGGACAAGAATAATGATTCAGTGACACTCATTTCAGCCATTCACCTGCATATTACTGAAAAGTTTATTTAGGAAACAAATACAGGTTTGGGAAGAGACCAGTGAACTATTTTTTCTGAACATTTCCTGACCGGAATGCTTCAATATTATTTTACATTCAAAAACTTTTTATGTCTGTATATGCATTAACTTCATTCTTGTGAAGTATTTAACTTTTTAATATGTTCAAAATGTAAACAAAATGTTTCCTTTAAAATTAATTTGCTATCATGCTAGGGGTTTCTTTTTTATATAATAAAAATACCATGCCTAGCCCAAAGCTTTTTTTGATAGTCCAAAAATTTCTATTTGGAGTAACACAAAATTATCTTTTCTCCCCAACTTTTCAAAACTGCACATGAAATGAAAATCTGTTACCTCAGAAGAAGCACTTGAATTCTAAGAGAATTAAATTCTTATTTGCTCTAAAAGCAAAACCATCCCCGGTGCCTACACAAATCCTCCAATTAAACCTTTACTTCCAACAAAAATAAAGCAATTTCATCCCCTTTGTTTATCATAATTTAATTATTTTCTGTATTAGAACCAGCTTTATTTTAATGCTTTAGTGGTTTTATGCTATGACTCATTCTGTAGTTATTGGAACAGCTTTCTGTCATGCCTTTTTCTTCTGCAGCATCACAAACATATTCAAAACATATTTGCTGTGATTATATTTCAGCATACACAGATCAACATATATTTTGCTCTTAGGTATAGAATCCCTATTGTTCATGTAATTACTATGAAGAAATAATGCAAATGAGCCTGCTGGAGACAATTATTGGACTTTCTTTTTAACTTTATAATGTTATAAACAAGAATTGGCATTCCACTCAGCAGTGGACAGCAAACACTCATTTTATTGAATGCTTTAAAGACTTCAAATTAACAGAAGCTAAGTGAGCATTGTAATCATTCATCTGGTACATATTAATATATCTAAAATCAGATCTTAGATTGTGCTCTGGAATTACACAAATCTCTGATCAGTATATGTGCTGGTTTTGGCTGGAATAGAGTTAATTTTCTTCCTAGTAGCTAGTAGGGGGCTGTGTTTTGGATTTGTGCTGAAAACAGTGTTTACAATGCAGAGATGCTTTTGTTATTGCTGAGCAGTGCTTACAGTCAAGGCCTTTTCTGTTTCTCACCCCACCCCACCAGTGAGTAGACTGGGGTTGCACAAGAAGTTGTGAGGGAATGCAGCTGGGACAGCTGAACCCAACTGACCAAAGGGATATTCCAGACCATATGATGTCAGGCTCAGCATATAAAGCTGAGGGAAGAGGGAGGATGTTCAGAGTGATGGCATTTGTCTTCCCAAGTAACTGTTATGCATGATGGAGCCCTGCTTTCCTGGAGATGGCTGAACTGATGGGAAATTGTTTTGCTTTGCTTGTATGTGCAGCTTTTGGTTTATCTATTAAACTGTCTTTATCTCAACCCATGAGTTTTCTCACTTGTACTCTTCCAGTTCTCTTCCCCATCCCACTGGGGAGAGTGAGTGTGTGACTGCGTGGTGTTTAATTGCTGGCTAGGGTTAAACAACAACAGTGTATCTTAACAAACGAGTATTGTGTTTCTGTGATAAAAGACATCACATCTATGATGTGGCAGCTGCCTGCACAATTTGAATAAGTAATCACAGCAGGATGAGTTCAGACTGGAGTAAAATCCACAGTTGTAGTACCTGCTGAGAGCACTTCTTAACTTGTGTAGGATTTAGAAAGACCTTTAAATTATTTAAAATTTTTTTGTAGTTTGTAATGAAAGTCAATGATCTATATCACAGGATGATAAACACCCACATAATATGTTCTCCTAAATTAATTTCCTGTCAATTCCCAGTCACAGAATTCCCTTCCAATTACTCAGAAATCCACAATCAACAAAGAGAAATCTCACCTGTGAAGACAATTGTTTTCCCCCAGTAAACAGTCTCTATTAATCACGTACACACACTGTCATGGTCCAAAAGAACACAGAGACACAAGGCACTGCAAAAGCCTACCTCAGAAATGGACGGGCACAATCGACTCCTGTCACTAGCACAACTGACAGTATTCAGAGACAGGGAAGTGACAGGGTCGTCCCACAGTGTCAAAGCCTCAGATGTTCCGTCAAGTCAATCTCTCAATTTTTTGCTTTCTCCCTTTCTTTTCCTAGTCTGCCTTTTCTTTACATTATTTCGGGTACTGTGCATAAAGGAATACCCTGCTGCTTTATCTAACACCCATCTAAAATTTTTGTCAAGTACTCTGCTGACTGGGATGTGCAAACCATCTGCACTGAAAGAAAAGATGACAGGGACCATTCTAGATGAATGATCCCTCAGACAGGGTCACTAGTGCCATCTGATTGATCCATAAGGCACCACGAGCAGTCCCCTGGAGTTAGTCTCTTTCTTCTGCTCTCATCAGCCCAGGCTGAGTCCACAAATACTACTGGGGATCCAATTGCTTATTTCCGGAGATCAGAAAGTTATAATTTCAAAACATACTCTCATTTATATAGGATATCATTATGAGGATATCCAAGTTTACATAAACAGCAAATACCATATAGGAACCTGATAAACTTAACCTAAGGTGAAAGGTCAATGCATAAGCATGCCTGAAAGCTGATGGACTGGATTTTGGGAAAGGAAAAGACATGATTAGACCTGGTATCTTTTTAGTTCTTCAACAGCCTCTTCCTAATAATTTATTCCTGTTTATCTTTCACGGATCCTAACTTGGGCAAATGATTTTGGAATGCAAGTTTTGATGTGCAAACCCAATCATTCCTGTGCACAGCCCCTTCTGCTATTGCTTTGAATATATCTTTCTAGAAAATGAATTATGCTGAGTTTGCTCTGGTTTTGGAAATCTCTAGTCCGAATTTTTCAGGCTCTTTTTGAAGTGACATATTTGTGATGAGGTCCATACTTTTGCCATTTCAAAAAGTGCAATACAAAGGATATCAACTCTCCTCTGAATGTGAATGTGAACTACATTTGATGAACTACAAACTATCAAAAATTGAGATGAAACCAAAACAAAACTGAAGGTTAAAAAAAAAAAAGCTGTTTTTATCTGTGCTGCATTAGTAGGCTTTTCCATAATTTTAAATGCAGAAAATGTAGTTAGATATTATATTATGTAGCAGTAAGTTTTGTCTATCCCTATGCTGAACAGAAATCCAATATTATAATTATTACAACATCCTAAGAATCTGCCTAAATGTCTGTATAGACAAAGTCGTTCTTTTATGCTCAATTTTGATGTATATTTTAGTCATTTCTTTATTTTAAGCAAGGGAACGGGCAAAAAACTCAAATTATATTTGTTCACAGGGAAAGAAAAAGCATTTTTGAGAAAAACTAAAATTAAACTTCGAGCTTTGATATGTTGGTGGGTTTTTGTGTGTGTGTCTCCTTGTATTATAAAAACAGAAAGGAATTTTTACTTGATGCATATCTAAACTCCTTCAAATTCTGTACTATGTGAGTTTGAATTAAGTTAGCATTATTTTTGAAAGGCTAAGAAGTGCAACCATAGTTTAGCTGTGTTCAACCAAGCAGTGTCTGTGCTTTGAACTGACAGAAGCCTTTAAGTGCAAAAGCTTAGATAAGCTGATAAAAGATGAAACCAGCCACATCTGCAGTTACTTAGATCAAATTCAATTCAGCTCTATCACACCACAGATCTCAGATATTCTTGCACATTTTAAAACAGTACTACTGTGGGGTAGTAAATAATAAGCTTGCACAGATAATGAGATCTCAGACAAAAAGAGAAAAAAACAAAAGATTATTTCTTGGCTCCTGTTCCCCCAGAATTTAAGTACTTACCACCATAATAAATTCATTATTGTGAATTAAAAATCCCAAACAATTTGACTGAGGTATTCATTAGAAATTTCCCATTTAACATGGAAAGAGCTTTCCATTCCCAACATAAAATTAACTGGAACAGAAGAGTAACGTATTTTATACATTACTCTGTTGTTACATTTATATTTAGCTAAGATCCAAAAGTTTGGCTGACTTTCAGTGTATATACAGGAAAGAGCAACAGTGGCATTACCCTGCATTCAGTCCCCTCCGTACTAGGAACTCAGATGAAATATTGAATGGGGGTTACTACAAATTACAGTTTACTTTCCAGGAAAAAAAAAACCAGACTGCTGGGTCCCGTTCCTCCACCCCTGAATTTGAAGGTCACTGGAAGTAAATACACTGGTCAGATACCTATTTAGAGAGCTAAAAAGATCTCTGTGCACAATACCAGAAAATAAGTCAAATAGGAAATGCTGCATCTTGTGCCACCTGAGGATTCCCAAATACCAGGACAATCAGGACAGAAATGAATCCACACCACCATACTTGCCCACAGCGGCCAAATCAGTTGAGTAAATGTCTTTCAGCAATCTGTCTGGCATAACATCGTCCAGCTGCATTTTACCCTCCTCGTGGACACAAATGAACAACAAACTCCAGATGTAATTGGCCCTGCCGTGCCCTTATCAAAGTCAATGCAACTGCAGTGCCAACAAGTTTTGTGACAGCTTTTAATTAAAACAAATAAACAATGAGATTAAAATGCAAATTACAAAAAAACCCCTATTCAAGTAATTCCATGTTGGTTAAACTTTTTTCTATGTGGCCACCAAAAGCACACAGGTGATTTAATATTGCAAACTGATTTTGCAAATAGATTGGCTGTTAATGTAAAATTGTTAAGCAAATAATTTCAGGAGAAAACCATTCTGGGATACAGTTATGGGAAGAGGTCACATATGCAAAACTAAGTTTTGCCCAATTTATTTCTAATTATAAAATCTGAGGCTCTAGAGCTCGTGGTTAACAGTCCTTCCCTTTAGCCTGAAAAAATAAACTTACAGTGTGTGCTTACACACAAATACACATACACATAAAACGCTTATTGTTTTAGTAAGCAAGTATGTGTCCTGGCACTGTTTATCTAAGAATGAATCAGGCGATGCCTCACCAAAGGCCTTCTATGGAATTAAGTCTACAATGCCTCACTGATGGCCAGCTGTGATACAGCAAATTGTTCCTTATCATAAAGCTACAATAATGTCTGTTTGGGGAAAAAAGAAAGCCACGGGCAGATTCTACAAGGGCTGAATAAATTTAAATGCCAGTATTGCATAATTACATGATTTTATGTTTCCCTGTGTAAAAGGATAGTGACTAAAAATTTCATATATTTAATTCATTCATTCTTCAGTACCAAGTGCAGACTGCCAGGACATCCGAGTCTCTTGTCTCATTTAATCTTTGCATGAAATCGGATGATTTTTGGGATGAAAATAAGCCAAATAGTACAGCTCTACTTATTAAGTGTGCTCAACATAAGGATACTTTCTGAATACATTCTGTACCTTCATCATAGACTAAAGGGGCAAGAAGGTGAGTATACTTTGTCTATAATAGAAACAAATTAGGAAAAACTTTAGTTAATATATGATGTGGAAAAGCAGTTGATTCAGGGGTCTATTTTATACAACAGCTGCATTCAGTGCACATGCATTGCATTTTACAAATTGATTATTTCTTCTGAGTTTATAGTTTTATAATGATAAAATGCTAGCACATTCATAAATATTGTGAATCTTTTTCTTGAGGAATCTAAATTCTGTGCTGTGCTGTGTGATTACTCAAACAATAAATTACTAGTCATGACAAGAGAAGTTGTGATCTATATAACTTGTCATCTCCATCACCGATATTTACAAATGAATGCATCTAATGATTTGGGTGCTAGAAATTTCATCCTGCAATATTTGCTAAAACTTAGTCATCTTTATTAGTCTTCTCTCTAAAGTTGTAAAAAAAAGTCACAAAAAAATTATTTTTTTAATAAGAAAAATATTTTCTTAATAAATTATTACTTTCACTTCTGGGCTTGATTTTCTGCTGCATTATTCCACTTGAGCATCTAGGAGAGGCAGCAGAGATGACATTTCTTGAACAAACAGATCTTTCCTTGCTCTGCTCCAGTCCCCTTATCACCCATTCAAAGTTACACAAAGTGATCTGGAAAGCAGTGCCATGAATTCAGTTGCATATATCTGAGTAACAGGTTTTTAATCATGCATTGCTAGTAGACCAGCTTGCAAGCCAGCAGTCAAATTTTGTGGTGGCATCACCCACAGATGTTTCACAGAAAGTGAGACACAGGGAGTTGTCAACCCACTGTGAATCAATTTATTCATTCTCACCAACTCTCCAGTCGATTTCATCTTTCAAGGTGCAAATTAGAAATACAGATGTATTCTCCAAAAAGCTTTCCAGATTCAGATTTTTATAAGCAAGTTAAGAGCCCATTGGCTTTCATCCAGTGTAGTATCAGTTTAACACTAGAGAAATACTTCCACAGGGAGCCACATCCCCAACTCTGAAGTGAACTTTATAAACACATAAATATATCAGTTATTATGTCTCTGCAGACCTGAAGTCCTAAAATAGCCAAGATCTAGCGAAACGTCTTCTGACTTTCAGCCACTTCTACCACAAATGCAAAGTGTAAAGCTCTAAGACTATGCCATTGTCTTAAACTATGTTTAATATTGTTAGTATTGACGACCAGAATTTGGAGGACAGCAACTACCCATGACTGCTGCACAAATGAGAAGGAAGTTTAGTATTTTTTAGCTATGTAGAGCAGTCAGGTATCTTGCACTAATTCCAGATATGCTCCATCTGCAATGACCTGGGACGGAAGGTAAAAGAAAACTTGAAGCTAAGTCAATAAACTACATAATAAAGTCATTACAGGTCTGTGATGTGATGCTATGAACAGCAACAAAGGATAAACAATGGTATGTTGCATCTGTTACATATGCTCTAAGCACTGCTGAGTGGAACTGCATTCTTGTAATTTGTTTGTGTTTGCTGTGAGAACTTGCACAAATCAACAGATAAATAAAACAGTAAAAGTCTGTCAGGTCATCTACTATCCTAATAGTGAAAGATTTTTTTCAATATCGCAGACTGATATTAATAATGGTTCAATATTAGTTTGACAGATACAAAGTAGATTGAATTTACTTGCCTAATTACATCTCACTTTTGCCTAACTGTGAGCACCATGAAGAACAGACGACTAACCCCAGTAGGCTGCTCAGCTGCTCTGGGTTATCAGTTGCAACACTGGTTTCTCTTGATAAAGTATTTCACAGGATGAAAGCAAAAAACTATGTATGTAAGATGCAGCAATGAAAATGTTTCATTCACAATATACTTGCTACCTTTTTTTATTTAGTTAAGACTGCTTGGAGCAAAGTATTTCATTCTAGCTCGGAGATACTGCTAAAATTTTTATTAATATGCACTGTTCTTTCTTTTTAAACCTTACAAAATTGAATCTAAAATACTACTACTCTGGATTCTGAAATACGATTATAGCTGAGAAGGTATGATTTTCTACCAGCCACAATGGCAATGTTACCTCCTTATTTTCATATTCACCCTTTATTTTAATGTGAATCCATTTTAATCAGGACAGATTAAAAAAAAAAAATGTATAGAAGTGTAGACACAAAGCAGTATTTCAGAGAAGTAGGAAGTCATACACATATACAGCTTACATGTTTATTATTGCCAGTGAATTCTTGACTTGCTTTTGCAAATACCCGTAGGATAGTGACTCAACAGGGCAAGCATCAGCCAAATCCAACCAAAGCAGGAAAAACAATGCATACATTTTTCATTTTGTTTATGGCACAAGACTGAACAGTCTACTCTTTTCAAGACTTTTTCAAGAGTATGCATGCTACAAAGGCTTTAGGATGCTCCATGAACGACTGCTTCCATTTGAGCTACTGGAAAGCTTGTAACAGACTCTTCTGTCTCTAAGGACACTTAAATTTCAATAATATTTTGCAGACAGTATTAAATTGTTGCTGGAAACCTAATAGCAGATGCACAGAGTACATTTAAGCCATATTTTTAGAAAAAAGTTGTCAAAAAATCAGTTTTGAAGGGGTAAGCTTTTATCCAAATTAATATGGCAGTGCATGCAGCTGGTTGACTTTGGGCTAACAAGGTACTTTTCAGAGCTTTTAACACACTTTGCTGATTGTTTGCTCAAGGCATATGGTTTGAATGAGCCGGGCAGTGCACAGCACAGCTGGCAGACTAGATATCAAAATCTGGCAATAAGCCTTAGAGTTATGTGTGACTAGGTATCAAATTTGCCTGAATTTTATGTTACAGTTTCTACTGTATCAGTGTAAATTTGAAGTTACTTCAGGTTCTACTACAGTAGATGCCATAGCTTCCAATCAGCTAATTGCAGCAATTAGATGTATCTGACCCATGTTGAGGAGGAATGGTCTTAAAAGGGCAAAAGCTTTTTTCTAGGGCAAAATAATTATGAAAAGCTTTCATTAAACAAACCCAGTATTTGCAAAATGGGAAAGCATCATTTTCTCTAGTGCACAGATTGTGGAACTGTGACAGGTGCTGTTCCAAATACACATTCATTTCAATCAAGCAAAGAATGGGAATTTTTTGGCAGCTCGTCTTGTTTTCACAATTACCTTCCATAACCTAAGTCAATGGTTTCAGCCTCAGCTCTGACATTCAGGAAAGTCTAATAAAACTCTCCACCAGTATCTGAATACAATTTTTGTATTAATTTAATAAATGAAGCATCATTTTTAGACTCTCAGCATAATAAACTCTCATTTGCACTGAGCAGATTCATAAATTCATGCTGTTAAAAAACTGTTTTCATCAGAAATGGGCCTGCCTCCCGTGGTGTCCATTCATATTCCAGTTTGGAAATGCAGGAGGGTGTTTGCCAGTCACAAGTGTTCGGTTATTATTACAGAGTTTCCTACATTGCTGCTTGAAAAGCCAATATAGATACTAAGAGTGACTTTCTCATCTCAGAGTACATGCAACTGTGTATTTCTGAGTATATATTCAAAGCTTTCCAGTGAAGTGCATCACATTTTTATGCCACATGAGCTCAATGTAATGAATTAAGATGAAAACTAAAAGAAACAGAGAAGCCACAAGTTCCCCGCTAAAAACCTGCATGGCTATGTAAAAGTACTTTGTAATAAAACGTGTGCTGTAATGCAAATGCTTCACTGAACTCAGAGCATTTCAAGAACAATGGATCTTTTCAAGCAAAGTAAATAAAATAGCACATAGCTTCTATTAATCTCAAATATTATTCTCTTAAATTTAGAAAGACACTAATTTTCAGAAATTCCTATTTGCAACAATAGAAGTCTCAAATTCCTGAGGCTGACTAGTATCTTAAATAACAATGAATAGCTGGAAAATTAAGTGAAAATTTATTTCTGTAAAAATAAAAACTAATTCCTAATATTCCTTTTTGCTATTCCCACAATCCTTTCTTCCCACTCCCTAATCAGTCCTAATGATATTAATATTGAACATAGGATCAGCATAGATACACAATACTTGGACAAACTTAAAGTAAATCGTAATTTTTTTTTTTTTTCATCTCTCAAACTTCAGTTTCCTTATCAACACAATGGAATATAGAAAGGGAGAAAAATAAGTATGATGAAAAAAGGTGACATATTCTTATAATAGAAGCATTGCCACCAAGTTATTGAACCTTTTGAGGATGACCCCGTGAAAAATGAATAGAATGTGCAAAGGGCACTGTTTTACAGGACAAAAAGATCCAAACACAATAAAAACGTCAAATATATTGAAGTGAAGTTTGTGAAAGTTCATTTCAGTAGGAGTGAAGCAAAATACAACTGGGAAAGATGCATAGGACCATTTCTGTATCAGTAAATAATACACATATCCTTGTACAAGGTCATGGAGCAGCTCTTTAGAAAGATGGCATGGCATACGTTCTGACACATATAAGTGAGCATGTCACACCTCTGACTTTACTGCTAGTGTCTTTAGAGTGTCTGTACTCTATGGGTGATTTTTCATTATTTTTAAATTGTATTTTTAAAACTGAATACATTATCCAGCCCTAAGTCATGACAAAATGTACAAATATGCATTCTTATACCTGCAGGGCCTGATTTACAGACATGCTCTAAGTATATGTAAGCTTCACAAGAGTAACTGAAACACTGAATAATATTAAAAGCAGCTATATATAAAATAGTCATGAAGTATAGTTCCAAGAACATTGAGAGGAAAGTAAGGAATGTTAGAGTCATCTCACCTACAAAGAAGTGTCATCAGAGGATTATATAATTTTATTTCCTAAGCAACTCTCGGGTCAATTAGCTACCAGGTCCATTTCAGGTCAATTATGTAGCAGTAACATGGACATTAGCAGAGGGCTTCTTAGATTCACAAAGAGACTAAGAAATCTATCAGCAGCTTTAGCCAACTATATCTAAACTCATTCGGTAGCCCTGAAACAACTAAATACCTTTTTCCAGGTTTGTGTGAAAGCTGACAGCTGTCAGTTTGCACACAGTACAGCCTTCCACATCGCTTGGATGTAAAAATGGACACGCCTTCTCACAGAGGGCCTGATTTATAGAATCACGTGGTTAACTTACAGAGAACACAGGAAACACGCTGACAATTTCCTCATCCTATATTTTACTCATATAATTAAGCAGGTATTTGAAAATCCTCTCCGCCAAGATCAGAACAGTGAACAGCAGCTTTCACCCCTCAATTCCCTTCCCCTAGGCTATACTATTTCTCTTTATCCCTGTTCTTTATTTTGTTTCTCGATGTTTAATTTTTTGTGCAAAGAGAAGAAATTTAAGAACAGACCCACCTCAGACTATCAGGACTCCTTTAATGAAGGCCCTCTCTCTTCTGGAGGAGGAATACTGGCTCAAGCTATGAGCCTTACACAGGAAAGGATCCTTACTAACTCCATGCTAGAGGCATTTTCTGCCTGGGCTCAAATTCCAAGCAGAGACAGGTGATCTGAGTTCATCCTATCAGCAAATGAACTCAAAGATTGCCAAAACTATTAGCCAAGTTACTTCACCCCCATTGCTGTTTTAACTCAGGTTAAATATGTAACTTATGTATTGAGGGCTTTTGTTCTTTCTTTTTTTTTTTTTTTTAATCATACTTGAACCTGATTTAAAAAGAAAATTACTTAATATTGCATTTTTAACAAGGTTTTCACAGTAAATTAAGACAATGATTAATGAACAATTCAGCAAATTATTTTAGAACTCAAGTGTTATAATCGGAAGAACTCAGTGGCCATTTTCATGGTAATGAAAAAAAGAAAAATCTTGGCCCAAGAACATAAAAAAACCAAATTCAGACACCAGTTACCAGGGTTTATATATGATAGCCATGGCATAATCTGGACAACTGAAAATGGAATTTAAAATAATCCAAAATTTGGTCTTGAAGAATGAGCATATTCACGCCACAAAATTCTTAATTACCAACTTAACCCTACTATTGCATTTAAATATGCAACAAATGTCAAGCCAAACTTTTAAACTAGAATACTTTAAAAAAATCTTTAAAAAAAACTTCACTGAGAGTTATAGCATCTCCTTTAAAATAAGCATTGTGAAAATGGCAGCTATCTTGCTGGGTTACACACTCCCAGAATCCTGGTAGACCGTTTACAGCTGGAGAGTCACATCATCTTTCAGTATCATTTTTCTCTGGGTTCAGTATTCACGAGAGCACTTGATACCAAAATGAGTGAAAACAGAAATGAGAATGTTCAATTCCACAACAAAAATAGAGACTGAAAGGTTTCATTGTAGCTCCACCATATATTAGTCTTGAAAGTGTTTGCTCTGCCTGAAACCAGTCCTTCGCTTTGTGTCTGCAATTCTGTATGGCTTTCATTGTCTTCCACTTCAGCATGATTTATGTCAGAACGTTTGAAATAAATTAACTTGAATAGTTTGTATTGCAACCAAGATGACTCTAAAGACATGCCAATTTCTTTATTTTCCCCTAGACATTTATTTTGTTCAACCTAATGAGAGAAAACATGAACCAAGATGTTGTTTTGAGTCTTAAGTGGGAAAAAAAAATAGAATTATTCAAAAATGCAGTAAACTCCTGCTATAAGCCAGTGTTTTAAGTAATACGTTAGATATACTTATATGTACTTACACCAAGGCATACGCATAGACTTAGACTAATATACGCTCCTCTGCAGTTCTGTATTAATCAAATTGAATACCCTGTAGTAGAAATACAGTACTAATAACTCAAAATAGCACTTCTGTTCAAGTTGCCTTGTACAAGCTTATTTGAGTTCTAATTGTGTGCTGAAATTCTCTCTTTTAATGCCTAGGTCTATTTGAAGGTTAGCTTTTGGTCCCATGGAGATAAAGGGAAATATGCCAACATTTGAGAGATTGGATTACCTGTATAAAATTATGCTTGTTCATTTTTCCTAGGCAAGGTACTCTTGGGTAAAGTTATATTAAAGAGGGAATAGAAACAGTGTACATCCAAAGAAAATATTTTCCAATTATGCTTCACAAGATGCAGAAAGTATTACTTGTGATAGAGGATTATGAATGAGATAATTACTGAGAGCCTAATGTACCTAAAGCTACAATAAAGGAGAGAGAAAAACATTAATAAGTAGTTATTGACTGTTCTTCCTACCCTTTGTAATAGAAGGCCAGAACAGTACCAAGGACAAACCTTTCCACAGTTTTGCTATGATATATTATACATAAGAATACCTTTCCTACTTACATGGCTCATCATTAATTCCTACAAATGAAACCATATCAGCTTCTATTTAACACTTTATGCCCCTCAAAACAAGCTTAACAAGAAATTTTTCATATTAAGAGTCAATTTAAAATAATAGAGATTTAGAAATACATAGGATAGATGTTTCCTCTTTGAAATTGTTTCATTTCACACCACACATTCCTAATGAGCAAGCTGCACTTCCAAAAGAATCCAGACTAATGTTAAGTTGGTAAGGTACAGAATGACAAAAGACTGACTTTTGGAAATTAAAGTATGTCTCATTAACACTTCTGATTTGCCAATGAAATAAAGAACTCAATTATTTCTGAGAAGGCCTAGCAAAGAATATTTGAGCTTCCACATGCAGTATTTCAATACAGGTGTGATCAATAGGGAAGATTATAAGAAAACCATTTTAAGTAGCTGCAGGTCTTTCCCTGCTACAAAGCAGAACTTGGTATGCCATGCAAAATTACCTTCAGTGCCTTTTTTAGGCTCACAATACTGCTGCATCAAGTGTGAAGGTACAGTCACTACAGAAAAAGTTAACAGTATTTCTGAAAGAATGACAAAGAACATGAACATTACAAGGGTCAATCTACATGGAGAGGAAGCTGTCTGAGTTCTGTGGCTTTCTTATGCTCCTACACTTACTTAATTCCAGAAAGAGCAACAGTTTCACTAATGAAGCACATGCTCTACCAATTATTGTGGTCCCCTCTTTTTAACAGCAATTCTTTTAATATTCTGTAAGATATACGTAACGACCTGTGCATGTGCACAACATACAATCAGTTTTCATCTCGGTGTAGTCATTGCTTTTCCTTTCATCTCCCTGCCTCCACCAAATACTGCAGAAACTATATATAAAGCTTTACATTAAGACAGACTTAATGCCTAGTGACTTTAACAACCAAATTTGGAATGAATTTGAGCTACTGGATCTGAAGCAATACAAAGTATCTGGAGGGCTAGATCCCTCAAAATTATCAACTAAAAGCAGCACTGCAAAGGACACAGCTCCACAAAGCAGAAATGGAGACTTTGTAACAGAATGTATCACGTAGTGTAATAAGGACATGTGACATAAATTAAGTGGCTGAGAAAAGAATAAATTAAGATTTAACTGTGACTGGATTATTGGTCTCCCTGAGAATTCCCAAGTGAATGATCCTGAGAGATTTCTTTTGATATTGTCTCATGGGGACAATGAAACACATGAGTGCCTGAGGACTGTATCATGCGTTATTACAGCAGGAAGGTCACCAAGAAAAGAGACTCCTGAGGTCAGTTACTCTGTCCTATATCAGCCTAGATCCACCTGTGCTGCAGAGGTTCTCAGAGCTAAATACATAGTCAACTATCAGACGAGTCAGTATTTGTATTCTTCCAGGCTGACAACCTGCCTTCCTCAAGTGACATCAGAGCTTTCCTCTCACAAAGAAATGACCCTTGGAAACTGAGCCTTAAGAAAAAACAGATCGCAGTCACCTGTTTCAGAGTGGGGAAAGTATCTCTTATGTTTTCCAATCTTTTTACAATTTGCAGAATTTACAAATGTATTCCTAATTCTGCACAGGAGGTATCAGCTGGAATAAATACTGACTCAGTCATACTATGGGGTTTTTTCATTTTACAAGTCTGAAACACATACATTTCATAACACAGTCAACACACTGCAATGAACCTATTATCTCAGAGTGGGCTTCCAGCCTGACTAGTAGAGCAAAATTTTGCTTTACTATCCATCAGACTTTGTTCCATAGCAAATAATCTATTACAGTATTTATGCAGAATGCATTTAATTTAGACAGAAACATTTACTCACAAAAAGTTCCCTTAAAAACCCAAATATTTACTTACACACGCGTACTGCTCAATTCCTAGCATTCCTTTGCTTATTGGTATTTGCAGTAACTAGCAGGCAGTCTTCTGGAGTGACAGAAATTAGATCAATTGCAAAATGATCACTTAATAGGATTATCAGTGCAGCTGCCTTCTACATAGAACAAGAAGCCTAATTCTGCCTAAGAATTCAGAGGGTTTGTCATTTTCTTTCTTTGTTTTTGAGGTATGATAACTCTACCGTGTCAGTAAGCCTTATATTCCATATATTTAAGTGTACATATATTTGTTATTATATCACTTTTATGTTATTAATAACTTGCACAGGAGACATATCTTGCAGAATGTCCCACACGCTTGAAAAGTAATCACATAATTTCTTAGACTTCCTGATAATATTCAGTCTTTTCACCTTGTGATACCATTATTGGCTGTGGGAGGCAGCACTGTCTATGGAAGTTACCAGAGGATCGGAAAGCTTGTCCCCTGGCAACACCATGGACTTGAGACATAATTGTGGACACTGAAAATTATCTCTCTGCCCACACCATCTTTTTATGTTTGTATTTTCTTCCTCAGTTACAGCCTGTATATCCTATTTAGACAGCAACAGCTTTGAGGCAGGAATTGTCTCCTACTCAACAAAATGGATCAACATTTTAGCTAAGGCTTCTTAATACAAATGGTGCATTAACATCTTTCACATGTACTATTCCTCATTTGCTAAAGTTCAGTTAGTAAAAATGTCCTCCGTGTATGCTTTGAGGGCATGTAGAATGTTTTAAAAATTCCCACAAGAAACAAGGCTACGCCAAGATTCCCCTAAAAAATCCACAGCTTAAATTTCAATTCAATCCGTAAATCATTTAGTGACAAGTAAAATCCTGGTATATGCTTTAAATTATTTCAGTAACTTCTGTTTATTCGTATGCAAAATCAATAAAAGTCCTTGGATATTTAGATCAGTACCTGCTCTCAGTTCATCAAATATTCTAAAAAGTACATGTGATAGCCAACAAAATAATCAAGACCCATTAATTAGCAGAAATAAACTAACAAATTTGAAATGCTGCATTGGCATTAAGTCTTGTTTCAGATGACTTTGCATGAAGGAAGAAACACAAACATTTTGCCTCTGGATATTGTATTTTCTTGTCTGTATGACAAGACAACAAAAGGAATTGCAAAGTGCGCCAGTGGTCTACATTAAATACTTTACACTGCATAATAATTAGAGAACAGGTTGCCTGCAAAACAGACAATTTCAAAAAAAGGAGGAGTGAAAAGGGAATAGCAACTATGTAAGCAATTGTATTTAGAAAATTTATTCTGTTAAAATATGGTAGATTTTCATTAAGCTATTTGAGTTGAGTAATATCAGATTCTCAGCCTTTTTCATCATGCTTTAACACACAGAATCATGTTGCTTCAATTATATTGCAGATTATCTCAAATTAATTAAAAAATAAGGGGTTTTTTTTCCATTCACTTTGATATCCTGATTTCTTAGGTTGGGTGTACAACATGTCATAGCTCTTAATGGTGCTTGTAGCTTGATGACCTTAGAAAATAATGTGATAGTAGAGCTATGGTTTGGCTCAGTGTACACACATCCTTCTGTGTACTTCACATCTGGATGCCCACCATGAGTTCTGCATCCACTAAAATTCACCTTTTCTCCCTTGGTAACAATATCCCTATTGTACATAAGCACTTCTCTCAGCAAGGGAAAAGAAAATTAGAGAATACGGTTTCTGGATTTAAACCAGCAGATGAACTAGGGCACTCTGAACTGCTAAAAAATACTTTTGCTGGTTCTACCTACAACTAGGCTCCTTGCCTCCAGTGATCCTGAGTCAGTCTTATTTCACTACACTCCCTCTCGTTGAGGCGATCTAACAGCAACGCACAGCACATCAAGTTGAAACACAAACCCTCAGCTTTGCTTCTATTCACCAGGGGCTGGGTGCGTAACAGTTATTGAGCTCAGACCTTGAAACAAGAAAAGGGATTTCTTATGTTGCTCCTAATGATTCCTCTGGTTAATTCAGGAATGGCATCGATAGTCTCCAGGGAGAGCTACACTTACTTTTTCTTAGCTGCTGGCATGACTGCTGTAAAATAAAGGCTGTGGAAGAAGTTATAGAAAAGGAATCTTTACACTAATGAAGAGTCCTCAGGAAAAAGGGAAGTTATATATTATCTACATCACTACAGGTGTTCCTCAGGGATCACCCAGAGGCTACTCAGATACATAAACGTTTGCTTAAATACCTTTAGGAGAATTATCTACATTTACTTTCAGTGCCACATGCCCTACACATTGTTTTCAAATAACAGTTACTTTCAAACACTGCCTAAAATACTTATTGCAGCAAATTATTTCTGTCATGAAGCTGACTGCTTCACATCCAGATTAAATTGCACAGCATCAACATCCCTGGCTTTGTCCAAAAAAACCCACAAAAAACAAACTAGAGACTTTCAGCCGTGAAGTCCTTTGTCTGTTGCACAACACATAATGCCTTTCTTTTTTATTTTGCTTTACTAGAAAAGGAAAAAAAAGCAACATTTA
>NW_010325169.1:0-5462 GCF_000700745.2 Antrostomus carolinensis | reverse complement strand
ATTATTTTCCCATGCAAACTAATTTTTCTTGTGATTACTGTGAATGCGTATTTATTACAACTTAAAAATACAGATCTGTCCGCAGGCTAAAAAGCCAGCCTTTCTCAGATGTAACTCAGTTCATGAAGTACCACCCACTTCAGCTCCAGAGCTCTCACTGGAAGCCTGCAGACAATAATGGAATTAGTCCCAAAGCATTTCTCATTTTAATGAAAAATTATTTTTAAGGTTTTTATTACATGAATCCTTGGCAAATTGAGGAACATCATATTAGGACCTGAAAACAGTAAGTGCACCTTTTCACTTTACTGGTCAAAAGGCAACACGTTCTGTCACTTTTGGGAAGTTATTACTATCTGATAGCTTTTCAGTGGCCTATGGGAAATACGTTTGTCAAGTTCAGAAAGAACAAACTTTTAGCAAAAAACCATCATCACAATTGGCACTAATTGGTAGTTAAATTGACAACTGGAACTGAAGCATCCTGACAGCACCAGAGGTGGGCCCTACAGGTAGAAATTGAAAATCATTTACTAAAGCAATGTTGGAAAGACTAAACAATCATAGGGCATCTGCAGAATATCATGTGGAAGGCTCTACTTCATTTTTCATACTGTCACTTCAGCATTTTGCATGCATACTTGGAAAACATTTTAATTCACCATGAGAAAGATGAAGTGTTCAGATCAGTATATTGAACAAAAGTATACAAGATTCTAATTCCTCACAAACAAAAAAAAAAACCCCTCTCAATGTTAGCTCCTTTTTTTGAGAAGATTAGAAATCCTTGTGGCTTTAGAAAAATATGACAAGGAAATTTAAGCAAATAATGTTAAAGTAGCATCAGGGATCCAAACACGTAAACACAAACAGTGTAATCATGTCCACCATATATACCACTCCTTTTTCAAAAAAACCAAAACCCACAAAAAAACAAAAAACAAACCCCCCAAAAAGACCCAAACAAAAACCCCAACTTGACTCTTTGAAGTTGTTCTACACTTACTGTCTATGACATCTAAAACATAAGATGCAAATCACATCACAGAGGTGTGCCCACTTCCGTATAGAAACCACAGACAGCTCAGAAGGTGCCTGGTGTTTTGCAGGTTGACCCTTTACTATACAGGATTCATAACTTAACATTTTAATGCATTCCTTTAAGTGCTTTCCACATTAGTGGTCCATACTGGTATGTGCCACTTTTTCACCCTTTTGCTTTAATAGTCTGAGGCAGAAATAGAGGAGGCATCTGATGAAACGCCTCTTTGAAGTTATTACCAGTCCAGTTTTATTAGCTGACATACAAGTGTTTTAAGTTGTGACCCTTCTCGAATTGTGTTTGTATCATGTGCCCATACTGGAGATGAGAGAGCATGAAAGTGTTCAACCTCACTCAGTGATACTCCCAGAAATATACAGAAATTATATTTCAGAGTCTGAAGATACATCTTGTTTGTTAACTCTAAGATAAATCAGTACAATGATTTTTGCACTGTATTAGAAAATCTAGACACTGCTGGCTCACTTCAGTCAAACTATCCTTGTTTAAATTTATATGTTCCAAGAAGAAATTTCTTGGAACTTGTACTTAGTTAAAAAGAAACAAATTAAACTTGTGCAGGCTCAGGAATTTTTGTTTATAAACCACTACTTTTATCAGTCTTCTATAAAATGTTGTATACTATATTTATTGTCTTTGCGGCAACATTTAATTAAGAGGAATTTCTCTCAGAGCTACTTATACTTGTGCTTACTAAGCTGATTTAGATCATGTAAACTTGAGCATTCTATGAAATATAGAGTCATCTCTCCTCCTTCAGATGCACTCAAAAAGCAGGGGGAATTAGTATTTTCCATAAAGAATACAGTAGCAAAATAAATGATAGATTTCACCTTCTGGGAGTTTATTAAGCCTAAGTAGGAAAATTAGTGTATAATTAGGGTTGCAAAACAACAACAGAAATCTAGGGCTCAGAAAGCAATGTTGACTTTGCAAATTTCAGATCTTGAATACTTTATGGCATGCATTTAAATCACAGCAAAACGTACAAGTGTATATTAGAAGGAAAAGATGAGAATCTATATAATACGGTGTTCTGATCTCTGTTGTTCTAATTGTGAAAACTTCAACAATGCATTAATGTAGGACCATGTTATACCCTATGAAACCTATGTTAGGGTTATAGTACACCTATATTTCACAATTATTTCCTCCATTCAGGGAAAAAGCATGTAATTAATCTCTAAAGTACTGAAAGTTTTAGTTATATACATTTGTGGTTTGTGTCACTTAAGTAACAACAGTATTTTCAGGCATTATAATCACAAGCTCAATGCAGGAATAAGAAGGAAAACATATGGAAAGAACTTGTTTAATTAAAATCTTGTTTACTTTGCATATAAGTATCACTTGTACTTCAACAGAACTATTTATAATTTTAAACAAGTAAGATTTTACCATTTCCTTGTTAAGAGATAAAATGTATGTTGGCAATGAAATAAAAGATTGCATAAAGCATGTGTAATGTAGAACATGCAGCTTGAAGCTATTTTTAAGTGCTCTCTGCATTTCCAAGTTCAGTCTTTACAGTAGCACAGCCTGGAGCACTTAACTGTGAAAACATGATGCCTCTCTCCTGCTCCTCCTACAGGAAAATTATTTCTCCTTTAAAGGCCTGAACCTAAGCCCCATACATCAAGGGGAAAATCTCTATTGCTTATCTCTAAAGCAAAAGTTGCTTAGCTCCCTCATCCTACAAGCCATACAAAAAAATTCTGCGTTTAAAAGACTGAAAATACACACACCAGGTAAGTCAGAAGCAAGGAAAAAAAACAAACTCCAGTCACAGACCAGAACTGTCTACCTGAGACTCCACTGCACTGAAGAGTTGACCTGGCCACGTTCTTCTAAGTTTCAGTAACTCAGTCTGACTTGTTTCCTCCCCGGTTCAGGCTTCTCAGAGCAACTTCTCAAGAGCTTCCACAGCTCTTCTACCAACCACATCCCACAGATGTGACACAGCAGCTGTGCATGCGACACAGATGCTGGTTTTCCCTGTCCAGCTCACTTACAAATCTCTCATCACAGAGACTGTGTGCAAAATATACAATATATTATTATTTTGGGACTGGAAATAGGTAAATTAAAAAAATCTGGGGAAGGTTCTGGCAGAAACCAGGGAGTACTGCCAAAGGAGTGATATCACAGAAACAACACTGATCTAATCATTAGGTTTTTTGTGTCTGGATCTAACTGCGGATTCATTTAATGGTAGAGTCAGGACATATAAAAAAAAATAAAAACAAAAACCAACTTTTGTCACCTTAACTACCCCAAGCTTTTGCTTAAGAACTTCTATTGAACCAGGTCCTATCCCATTTAAAACATCACAAATAACATGTTCCATAAAACAGGAGCTACAATGATATATCCAAAACCTAGTTTCCTAATGCTTTTAAACTCCTTTTATCTATTTCATTGAGAATTCAGTGGTTGTCTCATGTGAAAGAACAGTGGCATTTGCTTGGACCACAGATTTCACAGCACATCTGCCATGGTGCTGTAAATGCATGCAGAGGAGACTGAGAAAATGCAGCAGTATATATACCAAGTAAAAGTTCTATCTAACTAATCAAGTCTACAGGGACAGCATGCAGTGTCACAAGACATATCACTCTACACTTGAATGAGGTTGTCAGCCACGGGGAAGCCTGCAAACTGCTGACAGTATTATGCAGTACATGGAGTCTTCTAAAGTGGACACAGTAGCTTTGTAAAGTACATACCTGTTTCAATGGATGAAGAAAAAAAAAGTACGAAAGGGTATAATACGAAAGATAAATCTATCTTTCTGTATTGTACTGCTGTGAACAAAACCAAAGTCATTTAAAGTACGTCACAGGAACATGAAAAAGCTTACTTTGTAGGTTTCTCAAAATGCATGTATACATTTCTGCATGTACAGATCTAAACAATATGGAATTTATTGTAATACCATACGTCAATAAATGCAATATTAATACAAACAAAAATGAAAAACTGTTTGTAGCATTTTACGGAGGAATCTCATAAATTCAGAACTTGCCCTAAGAGATAAGTATTCATACACTTTTTTACAGATGTGTGAATCATGCAGAGCTGCTTATTTTGCTTGAGCTTGATCCTACAGAATATAATGACAAAAATTGATATTAAAGGGGCGTATTGTTCAAACTCATTGTAAGAAGTTCAAGAATGAAAGCAAAAGGTTTTCTCCTGTACTTTATTCGAGTCATTGAAGAAAACCACCAGGTCTTAAGAAAGAAGTCACATTAAATCCTCCTATTAGTCTCAACCCAGATTCTTTCATTTATTACAGCAAATACATTTGGAATGCATTTATTAATACATATTCATGCAGAACAGCAATGAATAAGTACCTTTGAAGAGCGTGCAGTTGTACTGCAACACTTAAAATTCTGAAGAATTTTTCAGTTTTCTTTATGCCTAGAAGCTGTTTCTCCTGGAAAAACTGAGCAGCCTGATAAAAGATATTACCTATCTCTGTAAATCCTGTCTTGCGAAAGATCTTTTTAACTAACAGAAAAAATGCATAGACTCTATATTCAGCCTTTTATTTAGAAAGTGATTTCTATTCTGCTTATATTTACTATAATTAATCTCAACTTTCAGTTTTATTTTGTTGACATACCTTTCATTAGAATCAAATGCTTCTACTCAGTGCCTTTCCACTCACTGACATGAAAAATATTATTTAAGTATCAATATTATTCTGAACAGACTTTAAGAGACAAATTTTCAGTGGGCTTTAAAGGTATATTTGAGAACATACATCAAATTCTGCTTTTGTGTATATTATTTCTGTTTGTGCAAAAACTTAATTTTTTTATTCACTATCTGTAGCACCTAATTACATTTGTACAAATCACACCTGACTACGAAAAGTAACACGCACACTCTACAGTAGTGTAGAAAGACAAAAAGTGCAACCAAAACCTATGTAATTAGATTTGCTTCAAGAATGTTCCCTTTCAAGCAATTAACTGTCAAATAATAAATTTGTTTGGAGATTATACTAGTACTTTGAGTGTTTAAAAAGCACATACAAGCAACGCTGCCTCCATAATGGGACAAAAGCACATCTACGTCCAGAAAATGCAGCAAATATGTGGCATACACATTTGGTATCATTCTTTCCATGATATTAAGCCTCTCCACATTCATTGACTGTATTGAATTTTACAGGCTATAGGGTAGAAAAACAGTCAATAAAGTCACAGGATGAAGGAGATACCCCAAGTGTGCAAATCCTTCAGCAGGGGACAAAATTTAGTGGTTGGAGGAAGAGTATAGGGATAAAAGAGAGGAGGAGGAACTAGGTAAGTGCAAATCTACTGTGAGTTCTGAAAAGGAGGTTATTTTTAAATTGCAGTGTGTGGTGGGTTGACCCTGGCTAGAG
>NW_010325168.1:0-23383 GCF_000700745.2 Antrostomus carolinensis | reverse complement strand
GCCTCTGGCGTGTCAGACACTCTAGGGTAGTTAGAGCAAAGTTTGGATAGCCGTGTAGGTACAGCCAGATAACAGTTAGCACACATAGGAGAGCAGTTCCCCTCAGTCAGTGCCTGCAAGCTGCTGCATCCCACACGAATAGGAGAACAGACCAGAAAGTCATGGGGGTACCTCCTCATGATAAAGACCATGAATACAGTCAGAACTCCCACTGTGGGAGCCTGGTGCAGCCCTGCACAGGAGCACAGGCAAGGAGAGGTCAGCTTTTGGGATGATATATCTGGGGAATCTGCCCCTCACCAGGTAAGTGACAGGACAGGGGTGTTGGAGACAGCACCATCAGCCACCATGGCAGCACAGTCCATTTCAGTCTCGATGCAGTTCTTTACACGTGAAGTTTAAACCTGGAGCAGGAAAAGAAGTGGGTATTGGAATTCCTGCATTTCAGTACTGGAATCCTGCAACTCAGCTTTAATTCCTGGAAAAATAATTAAAGAGCGTAGTATCTGGAAAATGTGTGGAGGTGAGTAATAGTCAGCCTTGACTGTTGAAAACAAATCATACCAGACCCATCTAATTTCCTTCTGTAACAGGGTAACTGATCTTGTGGACAATGCAAAGGCAATAGATATTATCTGTTCTGACGCGGTGGCACTTTTAACTCTCTCAGTCATCAAATCCCTATAAACAAGCTGATGAAATATGTGTGAGATTAATCTACCACATGGGGACACAGAACTGGGCAGCCAACCAGGATTAGAGAGTAGCTACCAATAACTCTTTTTCAGGCTGGGACAGCTTATCCATAAGGCCTTCCCTGGACCTTAGACTGTTCAACATCCCTATGCATGAGTTGTACTGTAGAACAGAAGATGTTCATGTTCCTAACATCTGCAAGAGGCCTCAGATGGCAAAGGATTTTTAAATGACCTTGACACTGAGGAAACAGCCGAAGGAAAGTCCAGAGTCCAGAGTCCAGAGTCCAACTAGGATGATGTAAACATCTCCTTTTATATGATATCCAAGTGGGGATGTAGTATGAGATCATACGTAGGTGTGACATTGCAGAGCTCCACCACCACAGGCTATCCTGGCTGTGTGCAGACAGGGCTCAGGACACCTCTACCAGGGAGAGGTCCAAGTGGGACACCATGCCCAGTTGGAGTGCTGCAAAATGTGACAGTTGGAGTAACCCAGAAGAGTCCAGAGGTGACAATGAGGACAATCAGTAATTACCTAAAACCCTGGAGTGATCTGATGAATTGGGGTTATTAAACTTTGGGAAAGGGAAGGCAATTCCTACTCAGGGTTGTAAAAGGCTGCTGTAAAGGTGGCCCTTGTGCATGTCCTTAGTGACCAAGATATGTTCATCTAATAGTGTGATCATAATAACACCTTATAAGTTGCATGGGGAAGATCTGAATTCCTCACCAAAGTCTTCAAGAAGAATCTAGACAAGAGGTAGAGCTGATTTTATCTTGGGGAAGGGATGGTACAGATGGCTAAGGTCTATGGGTTCCTTTGCAACCTTCTAGATCTGTTCCCTCATATAAAATGCCAAGGTATTGGCGCTGACCCAGTGTCCATCCCAAGACGGAGTGAAAAGAACTGGAGAGCCGCAACACGGGACACAACCAAGGCTATTGTTCATCTACCAGATCAACGAGCCAAGTTTCACTGTTTGCACGTCCCCAGAGTTATATCAAGTCCCTCAGCTGTATTCACTGAAAACCAAGAGAACAAATGTATACTTCCAAATCAGGGACAGCTCAGCTCATGCTGCGTGTTGAGCTATTAAAAGAGCAAGTGACCCTACACCTCAGCATCTGTTGCTGCTGGCAGCATCCCTCCTTGTTGGCAACTGGGAGCAAAACACAGGAATAGTCTTTAGCAGTGGTGCCTTTTGCCAGGCACTCTGCAAAAGCCAAGTGCCCTGAAGTAGTTCCCCTCTGTAGGAATGAATAAGGACAAATCTTCAGGTCTCCCAGGAGGTGCTGCCAGGGCAGGACAGCCAAATAGTGAGTTATCTGACCCAATTGTCTCAAGGTCCTCGGGAGCAGCAGAGGGGAGAGGTTACCCCTGCCACCCGATGGGCTTGTTTCGAAGGGCTGAGTCCCTACCAGCTGCTGGGGAAGCCTTACTGTGCACTCACACCTTCCCAGCTGAAGCTCTTAGAGGAGGGAATGATAAAACTTGTGGCATTTTCTACACTTTCAGTGATAATCTAGGCTGGACACGTGCTAAGCAGAATCATCTCTGAGCTATTTACAATTTGTCATGTTAGGTACTGACCCATAAAACTGATGGCATCTACTTGCCGTGCAGTCAAAGCTTGGCCGCACGCTGCTTCTAATATGACTAAAAACACTGCTTTCTTGTCCAACCTCAATTATGCCTCATGTGCCATTGGGAATGATCAGACTCTTTGGTGTTGAATACCAAGTCACCCTGAGTCAACAAAAAGTTGAGGGGACCAACCTGAGCAGCAACAAGTTGCGCAGCATGCTTATCTTGCAAGGGTTGAACAACTTGCCTATCTGGCAAAGGACAGGTTTGCACAAAGTGCTTACCTTACGGTGATTTGTGGTCTAATACTTGCATCAACTGAGCAACATCTGGGGTGAGGTGGAGGCCCCACAGCCCAATGTTGCTTTACTAAAGCTGGAAAGACTGTCTCACCTTTGTACTGAACACTTTTTTGCCCCCTCTTCTTTGATCCAAAGAACAAGGGTTGTTCAAGAGGGTTGTTAAGAGCCAACTGGCACATAATTGACTTAGTCCTGCTTTGCCAAGAGTATAAATCTGGCATATAGAATTCTCCAGTCTGAAGATGAAAACTCCAACTACTGAATGGGTTGATGGGTCTGGACCTCTCTGCTCTCCAAGCAGGGACACCTTTTTGGTAAGACTCACACGGACTATGTTGGATGTTACCCAGTAAAATATTGTTGTCTAAAGCACTGAACTATTAGCTTGAGCTCAGTTTTTGCAGTAAGTGTATTTACCACCAGCAATTCCAAATTTATGATATCTGTTGCTTTAATAAACTCTCTAGCTCTTTCAACTTTGTGAAACCATCTCAGTGAAAGTCCATGAGAGAGCTCTGGCAGGCAAATGTAGACTCTGATAAGGGCTAACTGCATAACCCTTTAGACATAAAACCATTGACCAAGTCTGGGCTAAGGTTGGATCCAGCCACACCTAGACTCCTTTCTGAGGAGTTTAGAAAGCAAGAAGGTCCACCGTGAAACTCATGACTCAACAGGAGGGCTTCCCTCAACCACATGTCACACTCTTATTCTTAATGCAACAGCCATTCACACTGTGAATGCTCACTGTGGTGTTGTCCAAGCCTTTATTTAAAATTGATTTAAGTTGTGCTTTCCTGTCCTGCCTAATCCCCCTGCAACGTGTGTTTCCTTCATGCCAGCTTTAATGTTTCAAGTGACATCCCAGGTAATTCTGCCCTTTTATGCCTTTGTTATAGATATAACCACTCTGCCTGTTCACATCATTGCCTTTAAGGTTGTTGTGCTCCATTTAACTAGCAGCAGTAGCTGATATACTTGGTGCTGACTTGGACTCTTGTAGGAACTTTTCCTCCTTCTAAGAAAGAAGATGTGTGAGTACTCCAAAGCTGGACAGAAATGACAGCTAGATTCTCTGTGATCACTCATTTAAGAGCTAATTTGCTTTCTGCTGATAATGCAGCACAACGCACCTCCCAGTGGCACGGGCAATATTTCTTCTCTGTCAGGTTGACATGAGTGATCTCTCATGTCCCTGAGAAACATAAATGTTATAAAATACTCCTCGTACCCACATAGCACTCTATAAATGAGCAAAGTGTGTGTGCACACAGCAAGACATTATGTTCTACGTTGCAGTGAGGCTCAGGGCAGCAACTGAGATTGGGTCTTGGTGGTGCAGATAAGGCAGGAAATTCAAACAATAGGAAAATTGGTGAATAGAACAAATAGTTTTGCAAAAGTCCCAAATGTGAATGAAAAACTTCATGGATCTTCAAAGCGCACGGAAAAGAGGTGGATTGTCTGCAAGATGTGCAGTGTCAGGATTTGTCTTCTAGGAAATATTATCATTTTACTAGTTACCTCTGCTTAAAAAGAGAACTCACACGTTTTCTGTTTGCAGAGTTTTGACGTTTTCCTTGCTCACAAAAGAATAAGCTATCGCTGTCGCATCTACCTAAGCTGCCGTTGTTGTTGCTAAAAGCTTTTACTTGTATGCCTTGCCTTCAGTGGGGGAGCAAAGCCCAAAGCTAGAACATTTCTGGGTGGACACCCCTGGATCTGGTCTACACATATTATTGTAGACATAGACATAAGTATCCCTGAAACACCTAGAAAGTTGGTGGGTTTTCTTCCTGTGAATGAATGACAGGCCTTAGCCAGATTGTACCAGCCTGGCACTCCAGCCAAGAGACTAAGGTGCCAATATCTGCTGCAGACAACACCACATCCAGGTGGACACTCTGAACACAGCTGCATCACTCAAGCAGCTTGGTGGTGCATGACCCTGTTGAACACAAGCTCACATTCAGCCCAGACTGGGAGACTCATGTTACTGAAACACAATCCTGCAGTGACAGCTTTGTACTTTAACGATCATAAGTATCTAGGGATTTATCATTGTCTGGTAGGTAATCGCCCTGTAAACTGACCTTGGCAGATCACACTGAGCCAGTGCAACAGAGCATCATAAACAAGGCAGTGTGCTGGGTGTAGTGGAAATTGAGAGCTTCATTAAACATGAGACAGCCATCTAATTAAAGCAAGTCACACATGTACTCCAGGTGATAGCACTAATGTAACAAGCCTCACAATTCAGGCACTGACTCTGTACGTTTTGCTGAGACCTCATTCAGGGTCCCAGACATATTTTCAGAACAGACTGAGTCACCCCTGGAGAAGCTGTCCCTCAGAGGAAGCTAGATATCAGAAGAAACCTACAGCTAGACATCTAAGTGCAGATGCCTTGATCTGGAGCTGAATCCAACTCCGCCTCCTGACATTTTAGGTGGCCATGACAACGTGGATTGAATGTCTTGATATGAGGTCCTGGTGAATGTCCGCTACCTTCAGTTTGTAACATCCTACCCCACTATTGTATTTGTGAGATTGATGCTGACATGCGTGACCTGTGTCTGCATCTCCCTCCTGTTCCCCTGGTCTTTCATAGGAGTGAAGGATCCAGTACATTCATTTGCAGCAAATTGTATTCAAGATGGGTTTAACCCCCTTGTTAGTCATTTGCAATGCTAATCTTGCACTAATAATGGACAGTTAATGGGCTGAATAACTTGCTTAGATACCTTTCAAAGGCGAAGTTTGCAATAATAACACAAGCTGAAGCAGCTCACAAGGTTGGGGCAGTGGCAGTTTGCCAAATGACATTCTTTCCTCCTTGAGAAATTGGGAACAGGATGGACAAATAAATCTTTAAAAACTCTTGGCTCTTACTGCTCAACTTCTTAGAACTTGGTGTGAAGACAACAGTGTGTCCTGCTTTGATTTTATTACTCTTCCTTCCAGTTGTCTTACCCGGAGAATTTGTTGTTTGTTGGCCTGGCAAGAAAAAATGTAGATGAGGCAATAATGAGTTTGCTTCATTGTTTGCACAGTTGAACACTCAACTTTTTGACATGTTTGCCACAAGGAACTTGCTTCCCCTAGATACTTTTCCTCTGGTATTTCATAATCCTGCCCAACTTTCTGACTTAGGAAGTTTGGCATCTGTTGAAGCTCTCTAATTCTTACGTCTTGAGAATGAATCAATACACAAACACCTTGTCTGTTTTCCAGTGTCCTGACCCTAGTAACCAGCTGTTATGGAGAGTAAACATGCAAAATGGACAAGGTGAATGCTGACATTTGGAGGAGGATGTTCACACCACGCTCCTCGCCTCCTTCCACTCAAATATGGTTAAAACTGGACAACCCTTTCCAAAGAATATGTCTCTCCAATGTTTGGTATATTCTCCCACTGATTTGTTAATGAATTAAAAAAAAAAAAGATAAAATTGAAAAATCTATGTCCTGACAGCAATAAGACAGACATTGTATGGTCATTTCAATTAAGAAACTCCAAAATACAGCAATTAAGAACTACATCCCCTTGCTGCACAACAGGAAATCATGAAGTTGCAGATAGAAAAACAGACACATAGACAGGCAAAGGGTGCATTTGCTGGCAAATAAAATCAAGGAGGGAAGACACAGCAGAAAGAACCCACTGTGGGAGCTGCAACTAACATCAACTGCCTGATGAGCTGCAGGACGTTGGGACTGCAGCAATGTGCTGTGCCTCACTGGTGGGGTGGTTCTAACAGGGTCCTCTGGGGTGACTGAGCCGAGTCTGGGTCCATCTCTGAGGGGTTCCCCTATGCCCAGCTGCCTGAGTTACCCTTGAAGTGATGAACGAGCTGTCTCCTCTGTTGGCTAAACACAGAGAAATGCTCACTCTCAGAACGCTTCTGCAGAGAAGCTGCTGCTGTCAAGGACTCTGTCCCTGGGCATCACTATTGACCCGTGCAACCCTGCCTGATTTTTGGTGATCACGGCAGCACCCAGGTTGTCTTGCAAGGAGTGTCTGGGGACATTCAAGTGTGAGATTGTTCTTGCTCTGGCAGATCTGCTTGTTCGGGGCTAGAAGAAAGGGATTCACTCTTTGAACTGCCGTGTTATGTCCCAGGAGGGGAAATTAAAGCTTCTTTGAACCACTATGGATAAAAAAAGGCTGGGAAACTGTGGAGATCAGCTTATCCCATGACTCTGTTGGCTGAGGATTCTGAAAGCAGCAGATTCCTCACTGATCCTGAGCTGTGACCAGGAGTGTCAAACAGCCTTTAATTTACACAGCGAAGAGTGATGTTGTGAATATTGATGGGAGGAATTAAGGACTTTGTGGGAATGGCTCTCCTGGGGAAGCACCTGGGACAAGTTCTGCCTGAAAGGAGGTTGTAGGAAAGTGGGTCTTAGTCTCTCCTCCCAAGTAACAAATGATAGGGCAAGAGGAAATGGCCTCAAGTTGTGCCAGGGGAGGTTTAGATTGGATATTAGGAAAAAATTTCTTCACTGAAAGTGGTGTCAAACATCGGAACAGGCTGCCCAAAGAGGAGGTGGAGTCACCATCCCTGGAGGTATTTAAAAGCCATGTAGATGTGGTGCTTAGGGACATGGTTTAGTGGTGGATTTGGCAGTGTTAGCTTTTTGGTTGGAATGATGGTCTTAAGGGTCTTTTCCAACCAAAATGATTTTATGATTGTATGCTTCTAAAATCCTAAGCAGAGTCTGACATCCTAAAAAGAGATCTGTGAAAAGAAGGAGAGCATGAAGGAAGCCAGAAGAAAAGTCTTCTCCTCATGGAAACTCAGCACCACATACTGACTGTCACTCTGCTGGGAAGTCAAGTTTAAAATCCTCCTGACATATCACTATGGGACAAGGAGAGTGAAGCAGAAGGCAACTTGCACCCGGTTATGGCAGACCGAAATATTTTGATTAAGAGACTTCTGAATTTCCCAAGAAGTCAGCATGCACCCAGGTGGTTTTTGTGGCTGATGCTGTGTGACTTGAGAATCACAGCTGTCAGAAAGAGTGAAAAGAGCAGCCACTATCTGTTTGCCTTTTGCAATAGCTTATTGACTTACTGTGCCAATAAGTCAGCAAGAAGTATAGGAGAGACATTAAAAAATGACCCTCATAAAAAAAAGGGGGCGGGGGCGGGAGGGGAATGGAAGAGGCAAGAGAGAGCCTGTCTCCCAGTTGTAAACTTTAACTGCTCTTTGCTGTCACATGCCTTCTTAAGAAGATATTAATCCCATTAAATACCGAATAAAGACAGTATCTGCCAAAGGACATGAGCCACTAATAAGCTGGAATAACTAATTACAGTCACCCATTTATTTTCACTTCACTTTAAATTAAGTATCTTGGCTACTTAATTGTGTACAGCAACTCCCTCCCCGCACTGAGCGAGCAGCAAGTGTGCCAGACAGAGCACAGGTCTGACACGGGGAGCACGGCCGTCCCGGGGTGCTGGGAGTGCCTCCAGTGCTAATTACCTGGAGAGGCTTCACCAAATTAACTGCAAATGTTTAAAGCCCTTGAAATTTCCTCTCAGTCTCAGTTCTGAACAGCCATGGAAAATGAGATTTGGAAGTGTGAAGGAGGCTGGGAACAGCTTTGAGATGCGTGAGCGGGGATGGGAATTGCTTGGTGTTAAAGAAGGCTCACCTGGCATCAAGAGATGGAGATGAGGTGCTTCTGGTTTGTCAGGGTGATTCAAAGCCCATAGAGGACTCCCAAGGATCTCCCCCTCCCTCATGGCTGCATCTGGCAACTTTGGGCAACAGCTGCTTATGGTCTGGGAAACAGGAGAGCCCCATTAAATGCTGCCCACCAACCCTTCTGGAGTGGCTATTTAATTACAGAGGTGGGAAGAGAGTATCTACCCCTGCTGCCAGGGCCTTCAGTGCACCAACAGACAGCAGTTGTCCTGACTACCCTCTTGTGGGACCTCTTCCCCACAGGTCCATTGACCCAGGAGAGCCACTGAAGCCCAGCCAGAGCTTTACTGTGGGAAGTTTTGTGCCTGGGCTTGTTCTTATATTGTCCTGTCTTGCTGATGGGGCTTTGTGGACTGACCTCGGAGAGTTTCATGTCACTCTGAATTTATCTGATGATCACTGGACAGTTGATGGAGCCTGATGCTGCTGTAGGACCTGCTAAGCTCACCCTTCTTGGTTACTTCAGGACTGTGTTCCCCCATTCAGGACACTGTCCCTGCCTGCCCTGCTGTCACTCCTGGCTCACAGATTGTTGTCACTTGTGGGGTAGCCCCATTCTTCTTAAACACTGGCACTTGCAGATAGCCCTGGGCTCCAGGAAACTGCTGCTGAGTACTTGCTCTGCTGCCTGAGCAAGCAGAACCTTCCAAAATTCCTAACAGGGACTTTCTTTGTGTAGTGTGACTGGTCATCTGAGTATCGTTGCCTTTCTTGTGCACCAGTGGGTCTGGCTGATGCATGCTTTCCAGCTAAGGTGAAAATGTTTGGAGATGAATGATCCTAAAAGGTTCCTCTGACAAATGTGTGCTAGTGCTTGGACTCACCACAGTTCACATCTCCATCTGGGGTCTACAAGAAAGCTGGGGAAGAGATTTTCATAAGGGCAGTTAATGACAAAACAAGGGGAAATGGGTTAAAGCTGAAAGAGGGGAGGTTTAGATGAGATATTAGGAAGAAGTTCTTCACTGTGAGGGTGGTCAGACACTGGAACAGGTTGCCCAGAGAAGCTGTGGCTGCTCCTCCCTGGAAGTGTTGAAGGCCAGGTTGGATGAGGCTTTGAGCAACCTGGTCTAGTGGAAGGTGTCCCTGCTGCTGGCAGGGGGGTTGGAACTGGATGAGCTTTCAGGTCCCTTCTAACCCAAACCATTCTGTGATTCTATGATCCTTTGTTCAAGGATCTCCTACCTGTCAATTTTGCCATCTGTAATGGAACAGTCACAGACCCTTACGAGATGCAATTGTATTAACTTCAGAAAAGTCCAAAGCCACCACAAAGTGAATGTTGCTCAGGTGCTGGCTGTCACTTCTTTGTGTTCTTCCTCCTATGAATGAACCCTTCCCTGTCCTTATCTTCCACTAGCAAAAAGAGATTAAGCCATTTCCTGGGGCTATGTTAATATCCCGGACAAACTCCCAATTTCCACGAAAGAAACTATTTTTCTCATATGGCTTTTTCATTTACAGAGGATACAATTCCCAGCCACACTGCGGTAGGATTTAAAATAGAGATGAGATGTTTCTAAATGCACCTGACAGTGCAGTAAGACTTGTCTGCTCCCTGAAGGCACTGGCAGCACCTGCTGCTGCCCAGACCTGGCTTCTCATCAACACAGTTTCAGGAATCTAAATTTATTTCTGAAAAGGTTTTAGCTGGGAAGGATCAGTTTTGTTTGTTTTTCTTCCTGCAAAAATAAATGTAAGGTCCTCTGCTGGGCAAGGAAAGCTGATCTGATGGATCATGAATTCCATCATCTGAAGCAGTTCATGACATATGGAGAAATTCAGTGGGTATTGAAACGTCCTTTCCCTGTGCTCACGCCCTTTTGGCAGTAGCTGTGGCTCACGAGAGTGAATGAGATGCTGCCAGTCAGCATAAGGCAAAGAAATCAGTCCAAGCCAGTCTCTCAACAGGACTGACCACAGCGTAGGCTGTGAAGGAGGCACTAGTCCAGGTGCCAGCAAAGCCAGTATCATCTGTAATCTTTGCCCACAACTGTCTGCAGTGCCCTGATGATCCCAACTCTCCAACATCCTGCATTACCATAGGGTCCAGCAGCTCCAACAGTCCCTGCAGCCTTAGGAGAGCAAGGATGAGGCACATGCTCTATTGGTGAGGAAGATGATCTCCTGAGCCCCTGGAATGGAGTACTAGATAGATGAGTTTCCTGTTATAATAGCTATACAGGAATGGGGAGGTAGGGCACTGCTAACCCTGGTGGAGAGGGAACCTACAAGAACTCCACATTTGATCTGCCTGTTCTGAAGGACACTTTTCCATACCTATGGTGAGACTTGGCATGGTGCAGAAAAACTACAGACCTGGCTGGTTACAGTCTCCTCAGGTCCTGCTGGTGAGACATTCCTTTCTGAAGACCAGTCTGATAAACATCACCTGGAGGCAGTGAGCAGAGCTGAGAGCACCTGGGAGCACTATCAGAGTGACAAAGGAGACGAGACATCTTGGGTTGATGCTCCAGAGAGCAGCAGCCTGGCTGTGGAGCTCGAAGAAGGGTCTCCAGAGATGCAGTCATATCAGCTGGGGACCAGCACTTTCCGTCTGCTTTAGAAATCACTCTGAACTCATGGCAAAATGTTAGGGTAGGAATAAAGTGTAATTAGAAAGTCCAAATGTAGGTAACCCAGTTACAGCATGTTAGAGCCCTGAGAAGTCTCTTCCTCTGTCAGACAGCATTCAGACTGTCAGAACACTTGACCAATATCACTCTGGGGGATCAGGCTTTCATGCAAGAACTCTTTATCCTAAAATTTCCTCCACAAAAAGGACAGAGGCTTGGGAACACGTGTAATCTTCATACACAGACTGGCTTAAAGTTTCTATTTGAGTGAAAGCCCTCCAGCTGTCCTCCCCAAGGATTTCTGTTAATCATTTAGCCTGAAGCACTCTTTGGGGTGCCCACAGCTACTGAACATGGAATATGGAGCCATCCTTTGAATGGGGGATGAGGGGCATCTCTCATGGTGCAGATATTCCAGAGCATATTACCTTCAACGCCCTTTGCAGTCACACAGGAGACAGAAGCATTTCTAGGTTGTGGCTCGACCTATAAAGGCAATCAATGGATATTGGTTTGTACGTCCAGATCTACAGCACGGCTGGGTGGATTCCAGCCTTTTGCCTTTCATAGAGGGCTTCATCCTTTGACATCACAACATTGACATGATGATGACTAGTCTTTCTGCTGTGATGGCAGGTGTGGTGTGTATGACTTCTAATGCAGGTTCTGAGGGATACCATGACAACATTTCTGATCACTATCAGTTGTGTTTTCCCCCCGCTATAACTTATATCACAAAGTATTAGCTTGCTGCAAGTCCTAAATGTTATGTCTAAATGGTGAATAGGAAAGAGCATAAGCTCTGGCAAGATAAATGTAAAATCATAATAAGTCAGACCAAGAAATATTTCGAGGAACAACTTGCTAACCGTATAAAAAATACTAATAAATCCTTTTGAAGCACATCAGCAGCAGGAACACTGCCAGAGAGTCTACAAGTCCAGTAAATGAGTGAGGCATGAAAGGAACAGCTCAAGGAAGATAAAGTTAGAGAAGAAAAGTGAAAAGAATTCTTTGTATTGAAGATGGCAGTGGAGAAGTTTAGGGAAATTCTAGCACTGGAACATTTCTTTATGGGATGTGAATTGGGGGAACTGTCTCAAATTAATGAAATGAATGGTTTCAAATCCCCATTGGGCCTTGGAAGACGCAGACTCATTCATAAATAAGATAAAAAGTAAAGGCATTTTAATAGCGTTTATCAGGGGAGGTGATGTCTTGCAGATCCATTAGTGCTCTTTAAAGGAGGAAAGGAGCATGTGTAGAAGGGTGACTTGAAAGATGCAGTGTACATGGATTATCCAAAAACTTTTAAAAAGATCAAGTAGAAGGAGGTGTAGAACTAGGAAAATACAGGGAACAGTAAGAAGAGATGTTCAAAAGTATAGTAAGATCTCCACAGGGGAGATCTGCCACCAGGGAAAGCAATGTCCTGGGAGGTTCACTAGCACTCCTCAAGACTGTAAGTGGCGTGTAACAGATGAATAGGACATAAGAATTCTGTTTCTTATAATCCAAAACCAAGAAGGAATAATTTGTAACATACGTCAGCAAGTTAGGAAAAAAAAAAAAAAAGTTGTCCATTCAACTTATAATTAAACTGTAGAAGTCTTTACTACAAAAACATTGTGAACACTGAATTGGTGCATGAATTCATGAAGCAATTAAAAACCTGTGAAGACCTGTTAGTAGTAATTTATTATATCTCCTTCAGAAGTTCCCTAAATTACAGACTAAAACCAAAGAGGAGGATGTAGAGTAAGACTTGTATGCACTCTGAGTCTTTCTAGACACAGGATACAAGGTTAGATGGGCCTTTCTTCAAATCTAATGCTGACTTCTTTCTTCTATGTCTTGCTCCAGACCTGTGACAGCTGAGTTGACTAATGTCAACTGAGTGTGCAGGAACCACAATATCTACAATCTTGGAAAACACTCCTTAAAGCTTTCTCTTCAAGAATAGGTTGCAGAAATTTTTCTTAAGAACAGAAAATGACTTCAGATTGCTGCAAAACTGCATAAATCATTCACTGATCCAAACCAGCAAAAACTAGTAGTGGTCATGATATCCACCATAGATGTGCCCAGCAATTTCTTCATGTAGATGTAGTATCTGAGGAGCGATGGAGACTGGGACAGTTTTGTGTACCACATGTTGGCCCCCAACGGTGACAGCTTCCCCATTTTGTGTATTGAGACATTCAGTCAATGCCTTGAACATCTTCTCTGTCAATCATTTTGGTCTCACAGCAAACATTGCTGATCCAATCTGAACAACTGAGCCAAATTTAATGTGATGAGCTCTCTGCAAGAAGTTATGCATTACCCTCTGATATTGACTTTCTTTGACACCATGATAAGGAAACCCAAAGTGTTTTCTGCCACTTCCCATAGCAGATCAGGGATCAGAAAGCTCCAGTGATGTTTGGGCTTCGTGGATAGATGTGAAGTTTTGCACAAAAACTCAGATATTTGGAGATGGGCCTCGGTTATTTGCTGAGGAAATCTGAGACTTTTGATTCGGTTCTGGGCTCCTCTGATTTTCTGAAGAAAATCATTATTCTAGTCAAGTGCATCAGTTTTACTATGACTGAAAAACTCCAGTTCAAGCTTCTTTTTTCCTCAGCTTTACAGTATAATCCATTGACAGCTGTCTTTGAAAATAAACAGCAGAATGATGAAAGCTAAAATTCAGCGTGACTAGAGCCTTCTGGTGGGTAGATGCTGTGATTTAAGCGCTTATATTCACTTTTACTCTGAGTGAAAGGGAACACTACACTGCAGTGGCTGCAGAAATATTCTGTGTTTCATTGCTTCTCAAGAGACAGAAATTGTTTTGTGCTTTTTTTTTTTTTGTTAGCTGTCATTGTTTTTCTGGGAGGTCCTGAGCTTTGTTTCCTACTCCATAAAGAACCTTCACCTAAAGATTTTTTTCTGCAGTTGTCTGTTACAGGCTTCATCTAATGACCCCTCGCTCCTATACTGTAGACACAGAAGTCTCCTCCAGGTAGCTGTGGCTTTTAGAGCCATCTAATGCAGTTGACCCTTTTACAGTCTGGGAAGTCCCAGGCTGCTCAAATCTTATGGGGATGGCAGCCTCTCTACATGTTTTGTTTTCTTTGTTTCTCTTTGATCTTCCAGTTCTGCTGTCATGTTTCTGACTTAAAGGATTGCATGCTTTGACATAAATACAGGAGTTCTCTCCCGGCCCACAATGGCCAGCTCAGACCTCACCATTTTATATATGAAGTTTGGGTCATTTTTCCTCGAGCAGATGACTGCAATTGTTCACACAGAATTTCAACAGCCACTTTCACTGACCAATTTTCAAGTCCACCTGTAATTCTCCCTATTCAGCCCTGTTCATTAACTTAAACAAACCAGTATCTCCTAAGAAAACCAATATCACACTTCACATCAATATTCAACTGTTTTTCCAGGTTGTGTGAGGGTGGTCAGACACTGGCCCATGTTGCCCAGGGAAGTTGTGGCTGCTCCTCCCTGGAAGTGTTCAAGGCCAGGCTGGATGAGGCTTTGAGCAACCTGGTCTAGTGGAAGGTGTCCCTGCTGATGGCAGGGGGGTTGGAACTGGATGAGCTTTAAGGTCCCTTCTAACCCAAATCATTCTATGATTCTATGTTTGTTAAAACTGGGGTGGATGAGGCACCAAACACAGATTTCATGAAGTGAGGACTTGGCACCTAGAGACAGAGCTACCTGGGGAAATGTGGAATCATTTATCACCCATGTTCTATTGACAGCAAAACCCTACAGAGTCAAAAAAAGGCAGAATTCATAGCTGGTATAATAGCATACAGATTCAGTGATATCAGGGGCAAAAATGGTCCTGGGCCAGACTTGGACCTTTTGTAAGAGAGAGCAGGTCCCCTCTCCCCTTTCCATGCCCCCATCCTCTATCTGCACTGGTCTGACAGTCTTGCTTGGCAGTGTTTGATAACTCTTATTTCACATTCAAAAACTTAATTTGATGTATTTCATGTCTGTAAAAGTGGAACGATTAATTAAAATCAATCTCTGGTACAAAGAGTTTGAAACAAACACTCAATGGGGTGTTACAGGAATCAATTACTCTCCTTTGTCATTGAGGAGAGAGCAGGGACCGGGGAGTTGGGTCTGTGATGGTGACAATTCACGGGATTATGAAAACCCCTCTAGCTGGCTTCTGCCATGAAACAAGTTGTCAGCGGAGGTTTTAGTGACATGGTAAGCTCAAAAAAACGAAGGTGATTGAAAACTGGGAGGTTTCCCAGGGGAAATTTGTAATGAGACAGAATTGTCAAACGCTCTGCATGTAAGTTTCCAAGCAACATCTGGAAACCAACCCAGCATTTTCCTTTTGGAATAGGATGGTTTTTAGCTCTGTTTCCTAACTGAAAAGTTAAGTTTTTGCATTGCCTCTTCCATGTTTTCCCCACTGAGAAAGCCACAGAAACAACAGACAATCAGGGAAAGCAACTTGAATAAATAACAACTTTGTCACTCATAAAAAGAAATGTTCACAATAACTCCTTAGCCCTTTTGTGCTTTTGAGAACTTGTTACTTTCTCTCTGCAAGAAGTATTTCCTTCACATTGTCACAGTCACAGAAAGTAGAGGGAAGTACTCTCATTTTCCAGTTGAAAAAAGCAAAATTGAAGATTCAGGGAAAAGGAGAAAAATCCATGAAATATTATTCTTGCCTTATCCCCACCAGCATTTTCAAATTAAAATACATAGAATGGAAATTTTCATTAGTCACAGTTTCCAGAGAAATTGTTTTTAACAAATTCCCCAAACCTGAACAACAATAAAATCCCAGAAGTCATTTCAAACAAATGAAATCTAGTCTGTGCAAAGAGCTGGGTCTGTAAAACCAGAGGAAAGCCCAGCAAAGTGTGCCTTTGGAAAAAGAAATTAAGAATTCTGGTAATTAATTGCTGCTGTTGTCAAACGCTAGGAAGAGCTGGCACACCTCCTCGTAACCCCAGTGTCAGGGAGGGGGTCAGGTATGTTTGTTGGGTCAATTAACCAGAGTGGGCTGGAGATATCTAGTGAGTGTGGAGCCCAGTGAATGCTGTAAGGTAATACAGTTAACCTATCAAAGCACTGTCACTTCATTTGTCCTGGTCTCATTTTCTCTTCCTGCTACCTGCAGTGTCTTGCAGACTTATTTTGACACTTTCCCTCTTCACCCTCCAGCTCTTCACATCTCCTACTTCATTTTGGTCTTTCCAAGGCTTCATGTTTGCCTCAGTTTCCTCCACTGAGCTGCCCTGCTCCACCTGCCCCCTCTGTCACACACAACACAGCAGCAACCCCAGGTTGTCCTCTGTCCTCTCCTCCCCTGGCACTCTCTCCTACACTGCTAACTCCTGCCATCTGAACACCTGCCCTCTCTCCCACCTTTACCTCCACCCCATGGACTGTGGAATTGCAGATTTTTCTCCATCTATCTGGTGTGTGTTGGCTCTCTGGCTTTGCTCTTTGTTAGTGACGGCAGGAACCAAGGCATGTGTGCCTGCCCTACTGTCACGCATTTCTTGCTGGACACATGTTGATCACAGCACGATGCCTGGAATCAACAGCTACATTCTTAGGACATTTCCTCTTCCAAGTGAAAGGTTTGATGTCTGGCTCAGAGGGGGCTCTGATGTTTTCTTTTTTGGATTAAGCATTAAACTCAAATAGCTGCAGAAAAATTACTAACTCCAAGCTTGACGGTATCACCCTGGGACTGTAATTATGATGTTCAGAGACAAAGCAGTAGACAGCACAAACTGCTGTGATATTGTGCTTTGTTTTTCCCTGTTGAGGGATGCTGCTACTGCAACTCAGACAGTGCTAAATGGAACATACTGAGGAGAAGCCACCTTGTGCCAAGGGCCTACAGGAGTAAGGGCCCTCAGGAAGCCAGGTCAGGGATGTCTCTGGTAATGCTGGTGCTACATATTCTGATGCCACTGCTGCCCTTTGCAGAGTCGTGGATGCAGCTGTCCAACAGCATATCTCTCCAGTGCCTGGAGGACACTGCTGGACAGTTTTCTTCACAGCTTCAGAGTTCATCATTTTCCTGGGACCAAGAACTCTGTTTACACTTTAGGGAAGGGTCATTCTTGCAGCAGTTATGTGGGATTTACTGGAGTTTTTCTTGAAAAGCAAAGAATGACTCCACAGAGCAGTCATAGGTCAAGCTTCCCTGGATAAGACCAGTGGGATTTAGGATCTTAGTGCCTCCTGTGGATGTGGACCTTCATCATCACAGAATCAGTTAGACTGGAATCTCTCAAGATCATTAAGTCAAATCCCTCCCTGCTCAAGCAGGATCAGCTGCAGCAGGTAGTCCAGGACTGTGTCCAACTGGGTTTTGAATATCATCTCATGTTTTAGTCATCTTTCCTTGGTCATTTCTCTAGGTCACAGGTGCAGGACATTGTGCCATGGTTTTCTCTCCAGGCTGTAGCTGAGGATCTCCTTTTTTGCCTACAGGGGAACGTATAACTGGCTGTTTTTCAGTCCTTTTCTTTCAACACCTTTGCCTATAAAGTGGTTGGAGATTCAAGATCCTACTGATCTGGAAATAAAATTTGTTATTACTCCCCAAGCTCAGAAGAAGCCTTAGTGAAATGTAAATGTTATGATGAAGTCAAGGAAAAGGCCTGCTCATCTCCCAAGTGTGAAAGGAATCCTCCTGTTCCTCAGCTCAATCACTGGTGACCCTAGCTCCCTTCTTGACGTGCTCACCTTCTGGAACTGCTTGTCTTTGTGCAGGTCTGAGAACCCCTTTCCTACAGCAGATCATTCCCTGCCTCATGTTGCCCCACTGTTTCTTCAAGTTTTATTTTATGATAATAGATGTATTTTCCTAGAGGAGATGATCCTCCTCTGTATGGATTTGGAATGATTCACCCATCAAGTGAAACACAAAGAAGTCCAGAAAATGAGTGGGAATTCACAGCTCCCTGTCCTGGATGAGAGCTTCAAAAAAGTAGAATCATAGAATAGATTGGGTTGGAAAAGACCTCCAAGATCATCAAGTCCAACCCCTGATCCAACTCCAATTACTATATCATGGCACTAAGGGCCATGTCCAATCTCTTTTTAAAAACCTCCAGGGATGGTGAATCCACCACCTCTCTGGGTAGGCCGTTCCAGTGCCTGATTACCTGATTAATCTGAAAACACTCATCCTTCCTGCCTTCTCTCCTTCTGGACCTTGAAACCTTTCCTGCAGGGTTTCCACTGCTACTACTCCTATCTACAGCACTCAGTGCACAGCTGTGGGTCTAAGGAGTACACAGAACTTGGGTCTCCCACTTGCTTGGTGCTTCAGTAATCAGTGAGCAGTTGCACAGAAGGTGAGCGGCGATGGAAACCCTCATGTCTGTGCTAGGGTGGGGCAAGACCACTCCTACCACAAGAGGACTCCAGGAGGCTTTGGGAAGGCCTGGGGTTGGACCTCAAATGCAGTCCTCCTTGAAGGATTTCTGAATGCACTGGGTGGAGAATGCAGAATCCACAGCCAGTGCTGGGAGAATTTAGGCCAACTTCTCCTCAGAAAAGTACCTCCACCCTGTCAGCGGCAAAGGTATGGACTTCAGACAACTCTATAAGAGTTATAAGCAAAGACCCTTTATTAAGCAGAAGCTCAGGTTTATATATCATTAATTTCATGTTCATGTGAAGCAGTTTACAATGATTGGATAATTCAGTTGGACATGAGCTGTTCACGTGCCCTTTTCTGCACAGCGGGTGGCTGATGGACTTTACCCTCATCCTTTATTGTTTGCTTGCCAGAGTCCATCTTTTGATACATTGCAAGGCTCCCTCCTCATCTCTTGTCGACTCAGCTGCTGACACCCTGGTTTCGACTCTGCCTTTTCGTGTCTCCAGACATGTACCCTCTCAGTTCCCATAATCCTCTCGGGGTATGCCAAGACACCTTCCCACAATCCCCACACCACCCTGCCCGAGGTGATGCATAGTGTTATATCAGAGACAAACAGCCTGGTGTTTGTGCCCTTGACACGAGTCCGTGTGGCCTCTCTTTCATTTAAAGCTAAGTGTTGCAGCATCTCTTCCCTGGCTAAATCCTGTTGGCACTATGGGCCTTTGGCTGCAGCTGAAAACAAAAAGTCTGAAACCTAAAAGTCATTAATTCGACTCAGTTTTGAACATCCCTTCGGGCCTGTAATTAGCTGGTTCTCTCTGTACTTATACAGCACCCCATTCTGACTCCTCCTCTGCCTAAGGAAGACAAGTAGCATCCCATGGCCTCCGAGGTACTTGCCCTGCACTGTCAGAGGGCACAACTGAGCACTGGCAGAGGTGTTTTGTATCGGTGTGGGAAAACAGACTAAGCAGATAAACAAAGCAAATTATGTTTGTTCTGAGTGGAGCACATTTCCTTCAAGCTCTTCAACAGCCTTCCAAAGGGGTTGCAGAGCCAAGGGCCAAAAGTTCTGTGCTTTTAAAGGCTTCTTTCCAAAAAGAATTGTATGCCACACTGGTTTCAATAGTGGGGACTGGTCGTACTGTGAGGAGTCCCCTATGGTCCCATGTTCCTTCATCCTCACAGTGCATGGTGCTCTATGCAGTGCTAATGAGCCTTCATTTAACTATGTGATATTTGCTTCTTAGTTTGTGAATGTTGTTAGTCTCCTCTCCTCTGTGGTCACTGAAAGATTGAATTTTTTTGTAAAATTACTTGTTCTACAGTCAATGAAATGGCACAAGGTCTCCCAGCATTTATATTTCCATCTCAGGTCCTTGGGTTTGCTCGTGAGATGGAAACAAATGTCCCAAATACCATATAACAGATTGTATTTCAAAAAGCTCTGCTCCCTAGGCAGCTTCCCAGCTGCTCCATTTCCTTCTCCCACTTTAATCCATTCCCAGTTCTTCCCCAGACAATATGGTTCTGGCCCTGATCACATCTTTCTCAGGAACTAGCTCAGCCCTCCGGATTGTGCTGTCAGACCAAATAAAAATGAACTTTGCCTTAAAACAAGAGGCAGAATCTTTCATCTTCATTTTTGTATAATTCCTTGGTTAATGGCATCACACTTCCACAGATGCAGTTGAAAGCTCTCCCAAACAGTGTAAAACAAAATAAAAACCAGTAATAAAAATAACTGGCCTACTCTTGCTCCTGACAGAAGTTCTGGCAAAGAGATAATTTTGTTTGTTGTTCCTTGTGATAGATTTTCTGATCCTGTGGGGATTGCTGACTCCAGGATCTGTGTATCAGGACGTGTAAATAGTCTGGCACCATCACAGGCAACACCAGTCCTGACCTCCCTCCTCCTGCTGTGTGTGCTCCTGCTTTGTGTGACCAAGTACTTCAGTATTTTCAGGGAGATGGGATGTGAGAGGAGGCAACACTCCCCTGCCTCACCTTTGTCCAGGGGGCTTTTTTGGGGAAGGAGGGTGCCTTTGTCAGATTCTGACCCTATGTGACAGTTCTGTGACCTCCTGACTGGTATGACACCAAGCTGAGTGGTGCAGTTGATACACGAGATGGAAGGAATGTCATCCAGAGGGACCTGGACAGGCTTGAAAGGTGGACCCACAAGAACAAAATGAGGTTCAACAAGTCCAAGTGCAAGGTTGTGCACTTGGGTTGGGGCAATCCCGGGTATGTGCACAGCCTGGGAGAAGAGCCCACTGAGAGCAGCTCTGCTGAGAAGGACTTGGGAGTCCTGGTGGAGGAGAAGCTTTGACATGATCCAGATGTGTACAATTGCGGCCTGGAAGGACAACTGTGTCCTGGGCTGCATCAGAAGAGCAGGGTGAGGGAGGGGATTGACCCCCTCTACTCTGCCCTTGTGAGGTCCCATCTGTAGTCTTGCATCCAGGCCTGAAGCCCCCAATACAATAACAAAGTAGAGATGTTGGAGCGGGTCCAGAGGAGAGCCAGGAAGATGATCAGGGGGCTGGAGCAGCTCTCTTATGAAGAAAGGTTGAGGGAGCTGGGCTTGTTGAGCTTGGGGAACAGAAGGCTCTGGGGAGACCTCACTGCAGCCTTCCAGTACCTGAAAGGAGCTTAGAAACTGGAGGGAGAGTGACTTTATCGTGGGCAGAGAGTGATAGGGCAAGGGGGAAAGGTTTTAAACTAAGAGACATGGAAAAAATAAACAGTTTATATACATTCACCATGGCTTATCTGTAAACTCCATGGTCTGGGAATTAGGGAGAGATGATAGAAAATAACTAGTTTTGTTGTAAATCCATCATCTTCTGTTTCCTTACCCTATAACCCAGACCAGAGTACAACAGAGGGGAGGGACATGTCCTGATATCAGGCTTGGTTTTCACAGGAAAAACCTCCTGAGGATTGTGTTGGTAGCTCAGCCCCAAGTCTTACCCTGAAGCTAACAAAGTGATGTGAAGGGACTCCCCACTTGTGCTGCCACATGTCCCACTGCAGGGGAGGGAGGATAGGGGGGACTTATAGCAGGTGAAACAGAGAAAGGTAACAAAGACCAGAAGAAGGTGCCACTGTAGACCAGTTTGGTGATCAGGAACAGCAAGGCTGGGGTATTCCTACAGCCAGCCAGTGGGATGTGGTCTCAAACACATCCCAAAACCTTCCAGTGGGTTTCTATTTTCTCTCCCTGAACCCCACAAGGACAGACACTGAAAGGGGTGGGGGGGAGGGGGGGGTGTGGTTAAACTGATTAAGTCTGGGAAAGTAGATGCCGAATCCTGGGCTGTGGGTGTCACATTAAACACTGAGACTGACCATCAACTGGACTTCAGTGGTAGGCATTCACCTCCCTGCCCATTTTCCTTCCAGAGATGGGCTCTACTAACTGTACCATGGGGAGGACTCAGCACTCAGTTTGTTGGGCTGCTGGCATTTCAATGGTCTGTGGGGATTTTGGGGGTGCTCCATCCTCCAGCAGCTGGATGAATCTGATGTGCTTCCAAGGCAGGCATCAGATCTGTGCCTCTTCTGATGAGTAAGGTGTCACAAGTGTTACCCAAGAGGTTTTTTTGTTTGTTTGTTTTGGTTTTATTTATTTTTTTTCCCAACAGGTTTGTTTTATTTGTTATTGCTTTTGACCAAATGAACACATAAGAAGTTTGTGTGATGGGGGATCCTCCCACTGTCAAAACATCAGAGGAAAAGCCCTGCACTCTGCTGAGTGAGAACAGCTCTGGTTGGGCATTCCTAAGCAAGGAATTTTGCTCTCAAAATTGAGGATTTGTGTTTAAAAATCGACTTCCAGAAGAACATGACATGTCCCACACGAATTAAACCTCAGTGAAAATGGTATTTTTTTGGTGATCACTGCAAAGAGGTACAATACTTTAATCAAGAACTGGGGATCTGTGAAGTAGGATAGTTAAAGCTCCACATTCTAGACTCCCGGTGTCCCAGGGGGTTACACCTTGCATTGATTTGTAGTTGTATTTTAGGGAATTGCCAATCTCATAGCTTCACAGACAAAACTGGAAATAACATAAATATGACCCAAAAATTCACGCTCACAAAAAGACAGAGAGACCAAATGCATAGAAATATATGGAAGTGTGTTTGTATTTATAAAATACTTAGAAAGAAATATATATGTATTTTATATGTTAATTTAAAGTAACCTTATAACTTCACAGCAAAATCAGGCATTTCAGGAGGAAATGGGCTCATGATATACAGGATTTGTAGGAAATAATATTGCCTTGTGTTTCAAATAGCCCACAGTAGAACAAAATATGGGTTTTTTTTAGTTTTAGTTTCCATTCTTTGTGAAGGTCTCACTAGTGGTAACTTTTTTTCCCTGGGGCTTCTCTAATAGCTGCCCTCATGGCCCGCCTGCCTTTGTCACCTGGTCCAGCTGTATAATCAGAGCAAGGCTCCACAGATGCACCATCCAGTGGAATTAATGCTCTGTCACATAAAAGGTCACAGCAAGCATGGAGATGTTATTCTTTCCTGTGACAGACAGAACAAGCCCTTTTGTTAAATCATAACATTGCACAGTGTGCAGAAAAATAATGCAGTTTTTCTGCCAGGTTCACTTGAGGCTGTTGAACTCTATTAAAACCAAACGTCTTCCCACAGCTGATGAATATACAGCAATGCTGGAGCCAAAGGTCCTTCCCATGTGTGAACAAGTTCCTCATCTCTCTGAAGGCTCAAAGCATTGCTCCTCTTCCATTTAAACCTCTGCTCCCCTGGCAGAGACAGCTCCAGCCAAGGGAAGTGGCTGGAAGAGCTGATGGAAGAAGTTTGTGTGACTGTGCTGAGAAACAGAGCAGGACAGTTCTGTTTGCTCCAGCATCTCCAGCCCTGCTCCTGGACACCTCTGTGTGTCCAGAAAACTGTCCTCCACCAGGGTGGACTCTTTCTCTTACCCATCCTCCAGCCTGAGAAAAATTCTGCTCAATCAAAAGTTTTCATGTCTATATGACAACACTGTTATTATTGTAGGCACAGTTATTATATAGGCACAAATACAGGCTGGTTAATGAGTGGCTTGAGACCAGCTCTGAAGAG
>NW_010325167.1:0-13754 GCF_000700745.2 Antrostomus carolinensis | reverse complement strand
GACAAGTCCACAGTGCAGTTCCTCACATCCACCGATTAGCAGCACTCTTGAGCAGCTGCCTGTTCTTTAATCTTTTTCCAAAATTTTAGAGGGTCTGGAGTGGAGGTTTCTATGATGAAATAAAATCAATAAGTGGAGCTGAGTCTCCTAGATGTGCTGTTTCTTGGTAAAACCTGGGCCGCAGGCAATGGAGCCCTCCCTTGCCTCCCAGGCCTCCGCCCTCTCACTTGCCTTCGTGGTGGTGGTGTTGTTGCCGTGGCCAACAATGCCTGCATTGGTGTTAAAAGCATTTGCATCATAGTAAGACAATCAGCTGGCATTAAAAAAGTAGTAGAAAAGATATTATCAACAAATGCCTGTGTATAGAGAGATTGCAGCCTGTAATCTCTTACTGATTTTCTGGCCTCTTTTACTAGTTCCCAAGGGAACGGAGACCAATAGTTAGGTTTCCTTCTTCCATCATTCCCGGTACCCCCATAATCACTGGTTAAGCAGTAGGTGTGGGCAAGACACCTCCTCATGCAAAGCGTTTTTTATCACTCCTTGTCATCTCATGGCCAGATGCCCATCATCATCATTCCCCAATCTCCCTGGTTGTTTCTTAGAGATTTGTGAATCAAACCGGGTCACCGTCTGCTGTAAGGAGTTTCCTGCTGTTGTCCTAACGGTTCGAGCTCACGAATGAGTTGTTGTGCCCACTCCAGACAATTCTCAGGATTGGAGTACGGTGGCTGTGGAAAATCAGGGGTTGGTAGCGTAGACAGAGGGAGTGCAGGATAGACTGGAACATGGGAAGAGTCTTTGGGCTTAACAACCCTGGGATCAAGGAATTTCCAAGATTTCCTGGCCTCGGGCAGATCGATCTCCATTTTTTCGGGCAGCGGCACTTGGCGCTGGGTCACGAGCGCGCGGCATGGAGGGGGGGTGGGGGTTGGGTTGGGCCGGAGCATTGCACAGTTTGTGGAGTGCAGGGGGCAGCCCGGCTGGGCTAGCGGCAGAGGGGCAGCAGCTGCTGGCTCGTGGGCTCTCTCGGTGCAGGGGTGGCAGGGCGTGGATGGGGGGGTGTTGCGAAGTCTCTTATGTCTTTTTCTCCGTGGCTAATCAAATCTCATAAAACTTTTCCCATCTCTTCCCAGATTTTGCAGAGAATCCCTTGTCTCGGCACGAAATTAACAGTTGCTGAAGCACAGTCTTATCATAGTTAATTCCTTTCTTGGAAAGGATAAGCGAGAGGAGCTTAGCAAGTACTCTTACTTCCCCCCCTTTTTGCTTTTTTCCCCAACCTGCCCCCAGCCGCTCACCTCCCTGGCGGGTGAATTTCTGCTGCAGCAAATGCCTTGAAGGGCCACCTCAATGGGTGTTCCCCTTTCTTCAGGGGCTCCGGACTCGTTCCAGATGGTCCTATCCTCCGGCCGGTTCTTCGCCTGCTTCCAAAGCCATCACACAGCAATCTTCCGCTTTCTTCTGGCGGATCACGTCGAAGTCACCACTTGCCGAGAGGGATTCACTCATGGACTCCACACACAATTCAATGAGAATTCTATGGAGACCTTTATTATTGGTTACATGATCACTTATATACTGTTAAGCTGTTAACACACACACACACACAAAAACTTTTCATTGGCTAAAAGCTACTGTTCACACGCCTGGTTACAATTCTTGATTGGATAAATCTACCTGTTCATGAGGCATTCTTTTTACTTCTGACTAGTTACATAAGAAGTTTTCTTATCTTGTTTTTCTTGCATTCTTTCTCACGAATCCCATTCCACTCTACTTCTTCACTCAAAGTCAGGACTTAATTGTTCGAGGCCGAAGCCTCTTGCAGCTTCGGCTCTTAAAGTGCCAACAAGACATAACTGAAATCTTATAGAAAGAGTCAAAAGGAAAAAAAAAAAAGATTATAAAACCAAAAGGAACAAAGCATTAAAAGGAAGAATTGTATATACAAGAAACAAAAACTAGGAACTAAAAACCCCTGAAGCTATCAGAAAGGTGCTATGGGACTATTAATAAAATATAGGAAAGGGAATAAATAGCAGAAAGTGAGAAATATGAGAAGTCCATGTAGAAGAAATAAAGATAACAAGAATTCCAGAACCTTGTGAAAAGCATTTTCTTGTGAGTGTGGTTTGCTGCAGGACCCCAATTTTGTAAATTATTTTCAGTGTCTGCTGCCAGAGGAGCCAAAGCTTAAGGGCAGGAAAACAGGAAAGCATTCCATTGAAATAAAATCTAAATCCAGACATGAGCCTGGTTTTCAACTTACAGCCCAACTCTAAATCCCTTTAAAGTTTTCTTGTCACTTAATTGCACTACAAAATCTTGGCAGCCTCCTCACATCACAGTTCTAAGCTGTCAAAGTAAGTAAAAGTAGATATAAAATCCCTCTAAAGTCTGTCAACTTTTAAAAACCATTTTCTAGTTGCAATTATGTACCAGGCAATAAGTTCAGTGTGTCGGGTCATAAGGCCCAACCTAGCAAATTAAGGTCCGTGAAACTTACTTGGGTCTTGTTTTATTAGGTGGCCTTTCTGGGACAATAAAACCCACCTTTATTTATCATGTCCAAAACTAGAGTCTTTGATATCAAGTTTCTTGTAATGCAAGTCTGTTTGAACTGACATACAAAGAAAAAGATAATTAAAACAACTAAAAATGCTCTCTGTTCACTCTTAAGTGGCAGAAAAGCTCTCAATTACATGCATAGGCAGCGGAAAACTTTTTAACTGGTGTATTTCCTATGGATATCTGAAGTGTTTATAGCAACATGTAGCACTACAGTAGTCTCATATCAGCTTCCTGACAAACTACTTGAACCAATGACCTCATGAAGAAATAATAAGATGTCTGCTATGACAACACGGAATATTGTGGCCTGTGCTACCTTGTGGATGTGGTGCATCCATTTGTAACAATTACACAACAATAACTCAAAGTTATTTTACCATTGCATTGAAATTTTTTAGAATAAACAATGCCTAGATACTTTTACTAAATAAGGGAGAGAGTATGTGAGTGAAGGAGTAAATAAGGGAAATTTTTCTATAGTTCTCGTAAAAATGACATGGAGATTCAAGCTGATGATTACTATGCTACATATCAATAAAAAATGTGGTTTCAAATCGAAATATTTCATCAGTCATCAATGTAATTACTGAACATCAGAAAGGGCTGATTGAGATTTCACATACTTGCACTGTACCAACAGAACGCTGCTGATTATAATGACATTGTCTATGCTTTGTAGTGCTGCTTATGGGACTTGACCTATGCGATTTACAAATACCTAATATTATTTAACACACTTGAGCCAGAAAACATTCAGGAGTCTTCAAATCACCTATTTGCTGTTTTCCAACAGTGGAGATGAACAGGCCTGATCTTTATAGTGAGACCTCAGTTCAGTTGGATTTTGTTTTTCAAGCCAACTTATTTTTAAAGGGTAAATAAATAAATAAAAATATAAATCTTAATGTTTTCATAGAAATAGTGGTTTTCTTCCCTATGTGCTTTTTGAGAGATATAGTTACAGGTTGTGTGGGTTACAGGTTATATGGGTTGTGTGTTGCTATGGAAATGTTAGGAAGGGGTAAGAAAAGTAGAAGGACAATTCTGTTTATAAAGAAAAGAGAAAACAGGTGAGAGGAAGAAAATATAATTATCTCCATTTTACAGCTCAGAAATTTCAGCACAACAAAGATAAAGAGCCCAACTGTTGTGGAAATCTATCAATCCTCTTAGGTTCACCTGTCAGTTAGACATTGTTATGCCTGCAGGGTATTCACAGAACATCTACAAATCTCAACCTCCCCTCAGCCTCTACCTTTTTTCTTTGTCTGCACTCCTTCATCATAGCTATCAAAACTCTCTTTTGTAAAAAGACCTCAGAGTCACCACATCACCCCCACATCTAAAGAAATATTGCAAGACCCAGCAAACAATAGTAATGCTCGGTACAGGAAGAAAAGAACAGGCACTACCAGCAGTGAGATATTGCTTTCTGAATCACTGAATGTCGCAGTGTGGATGTGGGCCATCCGTTCATAAGATGTCACAGTAACTATGCAGCCTGGGAAATGTCTTTCCCGATAATTTACGCTGTTTCAGAACTGACAGTGAAGGAAATGGGCGGGTCATGTATCTGTGTTCAGCCTTGAGAGTGAAGTTCTTCGCTCTCTGATTGTCAATGGTAAGAGTCAGAAATATGTCCAAATCACTAGGAAGAGGTTAGAACTGAAAACATGTTTAAATTTAAATAAAAACCCAATCTTAGTGACATGACTACAGCCTTCCTACTCCTTCTCACATCTGTCAGGTGTTTCTGATCTTTGTACTCTGCAGTCAGTCAGTGCCTGAGTCTGGATTCAAGCTGATGTTCAGGGTCAGTGGAAACTGGCTCAGAGACATCAGCTAAGGGATGCATCAGGAGAGGAGGGTGGATGAAGTACAGGAGAAGGTCGCCATCTCCATTACACATGCAAGAAATCAAGTACTTCAAGTACCAACCCAGATGGTTTGGCACCACAGTTCCTTGTTAGAGCAAGGGGCCTGAAAAAGAAAATCTAACAAAAAGCTTTCCCTGCGCCAGAATCTAGAATGGCCCCAGTAGGTAGACAACACAATTGTTCCTCGAGAACAACCATTTATGGAGTAGAAGAGGGCCCTCTGCCCAATTGCTTTGCCAGGAAGCCTATATGAAGTGCGAGACAGAGGACAAACTCTTCCTAAGACCAGAGAACCCATACTCTGATCCAGGACCTGGTGACTATGACTGTGGTTGTACCAGCTATAACTGTCATAACCTTCCCATGACATAACTGTGTCTGTACAGCCTCCTCTGAACATTTGATCTGTAACTCCTGGTGTGAAAATGTTGTTGGAAGTTGGTGGGAAAACCATACCTGACTGAGGATTCTGGAGTCATGCTACAAAATGGGCTGCTTCTCTCTTTGGTAACAGTGCTGAAATGTCTAGGAAGAAGGACACACCGACTCCTCACTTAGAGGTGACGTTCACCTGCATCTGATTTCCATCACACTTCCACCACACTTCCACATCACAAGACAGTCAATCAGAATCCTGATATTTTTTGATCTCGACTGTGCACACCTCCCTTCCCTACATTTTGTATATTTCTTTTGTAATAAATGCTTTATTTCCTTGAACTTCACTCACTCTTGGTATGTCTTTCTTATTAGAGTTGTGTTGATCTTATATCTTAGGAGAAGGAGTATGGAATAGCCATCTAATGAGAGGGATTGGCCAGGAGGAGAGGCCATATATCATCTAAATAGCCCAGACTAAGTAATGGACTAAGCCTAGACTGAGACCAAAATAATACTCAGAGCCTTTTTCACCTAAAACTTGAGGAGTGTGAGACATTTTACACATCCCCCCCCCAAAAAAAAAAAAAAGTCAGAATGTTCCTCTGTGAAGTGTAGGAAGACAGAGTTGGTAGGTCTTTGCATTTCTTCCCAGGACTCGTTAGGTGGCATATGTCACTAGTGTATTGATTTGCCTCAGGGGCCTATCTTATCTTGTACTACATTTGTGGATAGAAATCCACCGTATTTTCACATTCCCTATTCCTGCCCTGCCCCCACTGAACTCAGAAATCCCTATTGTTTCCTTTCTAACTCCCAAAATTATCCATAGTGTTGCTCTCAGTCATAATCTAGGGTGTCACTTACAGCTTCTGCCAGCCATCCCTGTCTGAACAGCCACTCCATGCTAATCTCATCTGGAAAAATCCTGCACGTGTCATGTCATGTCTTTCATTCTTTACTAATCTATAAACCAAGATAAGCCCTTAAGGAATCTGCATTTTCATCTGGGGTTCAAGCCTCCTTTTTGCTTCAGGAATGTCAGAACTAATCTGCTAGGATAGATTAATTATAATTCAGGTATAACCAAAAACAAGGACTTTAAGGACAGCAACGGATGAATGTAAATGTCTTGGAAGTAGGAAAAACACCGTGACAAAGCTTGGACACAAATCTGAGATGCCAAGGTTGTCAGAGTTTTGTGTGCTGAGCATGTGTGAAGGGTTGCCTGAAAGGTGTAGGACACTTTAGACTTCTAAATGTAGATGTCAACATAATATAAATGCCAAATAATTGACAGGAGTATATGAGCATGTGGGGAAGAAGAAAATAAGAGGTAAACAAAACTTAGATGCCAGCACAACCTGAAACGCATAACAGGACTGAATCTCAGATTGAATGACTAAGTTATTTCCCAAAGTCAGTTGAAAAATCTGTAATGCAGCCAAGAACTAAGTCTATCACCTATATTCCAATTCTTCATCTTCTACAGCTGCAGTATAAGCCTACTTCAAAGTAATCCTATAGACTGTAGGTGTCTTAAGCAAGCTACTATAGCTGACATCTTCTAACAAAAGGTAGTCCAGGCTATTAAAACAGCTGCTTACTTAATATGTTATTCTAGTGTTGTTTTTTTTAAAAAATATATATATTTCAACACTAGAACATGTCTATACAGCAAGGTGCAGCCTGTTTAAGTCTCTGACTCAGATGAGAAAAACTTCACCTTTGAACTGGTGTAGCCTTGTTGTCTTGGCTATCATTGAGCCTGAGCCTGTGCTACTGTGGGGAGGCAGGACAAAACAGCTCAGGCTTGCAGCTGTGCAGCTTCTGATCCTGAATTGGCTTGTTTGGGTGAAGTGCAGGCAGCAGGTGGGCATGACTGGCTACACCTGAATAAATTGTCAAGCGTCACTGAAAGAAAGGCTGTAAGAGTTCAGAGGGCAAATCCTGAAGGTAGGTTTGAATTCTAGTTCAAATCCTAATCTAATTTCTTTAGTGAGCTAAATTCAGATTCTTAGCCTCAAATACTTCATATTACTGATGCTGATTATGGGGGCTACAGTTTACACCCTGTGGTGGCTTGACCCTGGCTGGATACCAGGTGCCCACCAAAGCTGCTTTATCACATCCCTCCTCAGCTGGACAGGGGAGAGAAAATATAACAAAAGGCTTATGGATCAAGATAAAGGCAGAGAGAAAGATCATTCACCAGCTATTGTCACAGGCAAAGCAGACTCAGCTTTGGGAAATTAATTTAATTTATTGCCCATTAAATCAGAGTAGGATAATGAGAAAATAAAAGCAAACCTTAAAACACCTTCCTCCCACCCTTCCCTTCTTCCCAGGCTTAACTTTACTTACAAATTCTCTAACTCCTTTCCCCCAGGGGGATGGGGCATAGGGATTACAGTCAGTTTATCACATATTGTCTCTGTCACCCCTTCCTCCTCAAGGGGAGGACTCCTCACTCTTCCCCTGTTCCAGCCTGGGGTCACTCCCACAGGAGTGCAGTCCTTCAGGAACAGACTGCTCCAGTGTGTGTCCCCCATGGATTCACAAGTCCTGCCAGCAAATGTGTTCCACTGTGGACTCCTCTTTCCATGGGTCAACAGATTCTGTCAGGAACCCGCTCCAGGATGGGCTTCCCGTGGGTTTGCAGCCTCCTTTGGGCATCCTCCATGCCTATGGGTGGATTTCTGCTCCTCCACGGACTGCAGTGGATCAGCCTGCCTCACCATGGGCTGCAGGGAAATCTCTGCTCCAGCACCTGGAGCACCTCCTCCCTCTCCTTCTTCACTGACCTTGGTGTCTGTGAGGATTGTTTCTCCCACATATTCTCACTCTTTTCTCCAGCTGCAGTTACACAGGTTTGTTTTTCCCCCTCCCCTTCTTAAATATATTATCACAGAGGTCCTACCACTGTCACGGACTGGCTCAGCCTTGGCCAGCAGCCGGTCCTTCTTGGAGCTGTCTGGTTTTGGCTGTGTCAGACATAGGGAAGTTCTGGCAGCTTCTCACAGAAACCACCTCTGTAGCCTACCCCACCCCCCTCAAACCTGGCCACACAAACCAAATACACACCCCTTGCTCTAAGAATGCATTGATGTAAAATCCAATAGGAAAATCTCAGGATGTTTCCAATCTTTTTCTATAATCCAGTGTGTATTATACCCTCAGGTTATTACAAGGTAGAGAAGAAAAGGATGAAAAATAAAAAGGGTGAATAATATCTTGAAAATACCTTTTAGGTCTTACAGAATGTAAAAAAAACAATGTTAGATTACATTTCAGAGGCAATACATGCAGCAGGTTGTTCATTACTTCAGCTGCTTACTGATTTTTCTAGCTTTTGGCAATCAAATAATTTAACAAGAAACGCTGTCTTTTGATACTTTTTCCTGTTGAAATTGTTCATAATGTATAGTGACTGGTCTGACATCACCAGTTTACTAACTTCACTAGGAATGGTAATACAGATCAACTGTTGGAACAACTAATGCTGCAATCACTATAGCAGATGACAGAAAATGCACAGATCTCATATGTGTATCCATGTGAGTGTATGTGCTTGCACACCTAGTCAGGGGAGGCAGTCAGAATGCAGCTCACCTAGGGAGAAAAGGGAGAGATGGCTTATTTCAGAGAAGTGTGATTTGATGCAGAAAGAAGCAGTTCTAACAGGGATGTTTAGTTTTAAACAAAATGAAGGGAATTATAGCATTTAAGAATCTTTGATGTGGATTTGGAGCTTGTGTTAAGTGTCAGTAAATCTACAGGAGCCACTAGAATGAGATCAGTTTGAAAAGATCTTTGTAAGAACTTAAATGTTTTGTTTTCAGAAATTGTATACATTACTACGCACTATCATTAAACAAAGATGTAGCTTCTTTGGAAAAGCTTACCCAAGATAAGCTCTGCTCTCAATTTGGTTGATTTGAATTATACTTAGTGAGAAAACAGAAAGACCAGACTTGTGACATAAAAGCAGAGAATCCGAGTTAAAGGAAGCATCTTTGTAAAAGCAGAGGGAGTAGAAACATGAGCATTTTCTTTTCTATAGGAAGAGTAATTGAACCCAGTTCTAATATTAAAATAGATAACCAGGAAATAAATGTTTTACTTGGTTATTTGCTGAGAAAGGAGAAAAGACTCCTTTTTGGCATTAGCACAGTTAGGAGAACTTGAAAGGTTAAATAGACATAAATTCCTGAGAGGCAACAGTGTGATATGGGACTATAGAGACTATAGCAATATGATGCTAGTATATTCTCAGCAGTGCTGTTAAAGAGCATTTGCTGTGTTAACTTTACCTTATACTATAAATCAATGTATCTTTTGCTCTATTTTACTAGATATTGTAGTTTGTGTTGTATACTTCCACTGTGTACTCCTATTGCATATTTTAATAAGATACATAATTCTGCCACAACAAAAGCAGATGCAATAAAGCTTGACTGATTGATGCTGCTAGTATATTTTAGGCTGGCATTGGGAATCAGCCTGAATTTGCAATTTGGCAGCAAATGAATATTGATAAAAAACCTATTAATATAACACAAAGCTCGTTACTCTCTATTCTGGTAGTGTTTCCTTGTTTGGTTGGATTTGAGATGTCCCTTAACTCACCTAACTGGGAGAATAGGAGTAAAAATATTTTTACTTCTGAAAGTTGCAAGATGTAATGATTCTGAATGGTTAAAAATAGAACAAGCACGTTAAAACTATTCTTTGGAAGCTAGATTTTTTTCCTATTTCTGCTTTACATCTTTTTAGCATGATATCCAATGTTATATGCAAATTCTACCTGCCTACAGAAGGCAGAAAGTTTCCTGAAAGTAAATGGTTCATTCTCTAGTACTGTCTATAAGACAGAGGGAAAGATTCCACTTCTTGGTTCATTTTATATAATTGTGTGGTACCAAAACAAGGATACTCTGAGGTGGGGAAAGAGAAGGATTGTAACTTTCCTTGAAAAGAGATGTAGTTTTCCACTTTTCCACTTTTAACCTCCTCCTCAGAGAAGGTAGACATTGTAAACTTCCCTAAACCTATGTAGGCAGCACTGTTTGTTATGAGGAGATGGTAGGATGCCTAAGGAGGTTTATTCTTAAGGGCAGGAGGAAGGAAAGCGCTACTGAAACACTTCAGCAATAGGAAAAGTAGTAGCAACTCCTGAGCACATTTGAAAATTATCAAAAAATAAACAATAATGATAATAATATTAATCTTAGAAGACCCTTTGAAAAAGATGGTACAAGTTCCCCTCTTGGGTTACAGAACATTGTGCCTATGGTGATGGTCTGACATAATAAATTGCTTCCTGGTGCCCCCACAAGGGTTTCTCTGTTCTTTCTCTTTACCTCTAACCCTCAAAAACCCCCGCTGTTATTTACCAATAAATTTTGTTTGATGGGCAGTGATGTGTATCAAGAATACCAGATTTACATTGGATATAAATCTCTGAAGCCCTCGATTATTTAAAAGGGAATTCAGAACTTTTTTTCTTCTTCAAACACTGGGTTTTGAAATATGTCTGGGTTAGGAAGCACATAGGTCTTTCCCCGGTAATAGCAGATGCCTCCTTTGGAACTCCTCTGCTTCCCTTCCTTGCTTGAGTTTGTGACACCTTTCATCAGTTGAGTGATGAATGAGAAAAATGACTGAATAATACTCCACAATGTACCAGATTTCAAGCAATTAGGAAAAAAATAGACATGAGATTCAGATAGAATGCTAATACTCTTTAAAAGCATACTGGCTCACATACTAACAGTCATTGCTAACACTGGCATGCCCTCAGAGTGAGGAGTAATGAGCCTATGAATAAAGTGAGGTTGATCAGCTATTCCTGAAGAGTGTCCAGTTATTGGTTCAGCTAATATAGATAAGGCTAGAATACAGTTCTAACAGTTCTTCTTCATCAAAAGCATGGTAACTGTAGGAATATCAATGGATTGAATCAAATGCATTTCATTTCTCCCTCCTTAATTAGAAATACCTTGAGAAGTTTCAGGAGAAGTATTGTAATATTTGGAAACAAAAAGAAAAGTTGCATGAGATGCTTTGAAGAAGAGTGAGGATCCCTAGGGCACTGCATCTAATTTTGGAGATCTCTAGAACACTTCTAAGTTGCATGCCTTGGCCATGTCTCAATTTCTTACCGGGGAGAAACACACCTAGGTGCCAGTCTCACACCTGCTGGCAGATGGGACAGACTTTGATGGGACACATACATTTGATGCCTTTATAGACAGTATATTTTCCCATCAAGTCCTCAATCTATATTACTGAACCAACAAAACATGGCACGTTCTCCACTTGCATATTTAAGCAGTTAAAGAGATAAAGATGATTTTACCATGTTTTATCTTTCTGAACAGTTAAGATTTTTCTCAAGAACCAAAACGGTTATCAAGAAAGGCTCACTAACCTTACCTAGATATTTGCTTAAAAGTGAGAGAAAGAAGAAAGATCTGATAATTGATGAAATCATAGTCCAAAGTCTGATAATTGTTGAAATCATAGTCCATTTTTGGCACCTGAAATGGCAGGACTGGGAGACTGAATGCTGATGATATTGGCAGTAATATGTCAGAAGGTGACAAATGTTGATTTTTTTTTTTTAGTTAGCCTCTGCCATGGTTGATAGCAAGAAGGGTCTCCTAAAAGAAGTATTAAAATGAAAACCTCATACTTTTATTCTTATAAACTATTTGCAAGATATGTTAAAAGTTGGAAATACTAGATAATCTGAAGTTTCATTCTTGTCTGATTAAAAAAATTCCAAACCCTTGTTATAAATTTCCCTAAAGTATGATATAATATTAAATACACACTCACCTAGTTGTTTTTTTTTTTGAGAAAAACAATCATTGGTAACTGCACGAATTTTAATGGGATAATTACACACTGATCAATAATGTTAAATTTAATGATTTATCTTTCACCAGCACTTCAGTGTTGTCAGCTGACCTTTAACAGCGATTCAGTGATGCAAAACAGCTCTTCTGTAGATTCCGACATAATGAGATTGGGCCTTCTAAAAGCTCAAATGACATCCTTAAGTTCAACTAATGAGAAGCGATCCTGAATCATCTAGCATCACGCAAATATCAGAAGAGAGAATTTTCTTTACCTACAAAAACCCTAGCTGTTGTCTCTGCTTAGCAGATTCCAATCAGTACTGGCCTTATTAATTATCCTCAGGTTTTTTTTGCTGCTAAACTGAGCCAAGAAAACATTTGAAACTTCAACAATGCCCTTGATTGTCATGGTAGGAATAATCGACCTGAAAGTTAGATGCTATCAAGATAGAGATTTACAAACTTGATTTTTCACAATGAAGTAAAGAAGCTAATGTGAACACCGATAAAGGTAGGGGAGAGGATGTGCATTGCATTGTAATGTTGTTTATCTCATCTATCCTTCAGGCATAATACTACTGAGTCAAGTTATTACTGAGGTACAGACAGTTTACGTCACATTACAGGGACCATTCAACTGTAAAATTAATATATTCAGTATAGGATATCCCCCTCATGCAAGGTGGGCCCTGTATGCCTGGACACTGGAGTGGCCTCCAGCTCACTCCCCCATTCATGTTAAGAGAGAGTGAAACTGCGTTTTTGCAACTCTCTTTCGTCACTGACCTTGAACACAGTTTGCTTTGCATATAATAATACACTGCGCAGTGATCTGCAACTGGGTGAAGACTGGGGTCGCTTTGTATCAAGTTGTCTCCTTCTTTTGCTTTATAATTCAAAGTTCAAAGGAGGTCAGGAATGCACAAGACTGTCTCCCATTGACAGGCAGCCGATCCTGGTATGAAAACTTGAGGTGTCTGCAGAAATTGTTAGCAGATTTGTAGAGATCTTCAGAAACTATCTCCAGAATATATGACAGGTTTCAATATTGCAACTGGGTGACTCAGTGAGATATGTGTCAGACTGCAGTGTTTTTAACTGGATTTGAACTTTTAGATTATTTCCTCTGTCTTCTTTGGGATGTCAACAAGGGCTTTGATATATGGCTTTGAGACAGGAAAATGGTTATACACTGAGGTCATGGCAATGTTTTTACCATTTAGACTCCACTTAATCATAAAGGCTACATTAGAAAGTAGAAGAAGATCTATAGAGGGAACAGTTGGTGCTGGTGTCCCCACAGATTGCAGCTCTAGATTAGCTTTTGTCTGGACCAGTAGGCTGAGCATCTTCAGCAGCAGCAGTGCTTTAGGCACTTTCTTTAAGCTTATCTTCTGCTTTATCTTCATCATGGTGGAATCCAGTTTGAGAGGATTCTGTGATGCCACAAGTATGGCAAGTTGGAGATGATGGGAGGGTTGCTTCAAAACTACTGATCCAAACTAGAAAGCTACTGTGAATGCACCTGGAGACTTCTAACATGGTCCTCTCTCTCTGACTCCAAACTCTCACATGCAGTTTATGACCTGCAAAAGAGTAAATCCTATTATTTCCTGTTACAATTTGCTCCCTCAAAACTTTGCTATATACAGCTGTTAGTTTCCTACTGGTGATAAAAAATATATATAAAGCATTCGAGTTAAGCAAATTTTTAAAAGTTTAGGTGTGCATTTGTTATGTAGTTACACTAATAGCAAACATTAGGTTTGGATTCATAAATAAGCATGCATGAATAAACAAACAGCTTAATGAGAGTTGAAGGATTTCTTTGAAAGACACACGAAATGGCAAGAACTAGTTAAAATGAACATTTTCTAGACTACATACCTGAAAGCACTTCAACAAGGTAGCTCTCAAAGTTGAAGCTGAGACACCTAAGAATTTGCTTGACTGTGAATAAAATATTCCTATGTTTTATCATCCTCTTGTATGCAAATAATGCATCTCTCTGCATAGCTAACTTCCTTGGTCAAATGGAGAGCTAGGACATAGGTTTCTT
>NW_010325166.1:81622-83824 GCF_000700745.2 Antrostomus carolinensis | reverse complement strand
GAGCCCGGCTGGCCGCCCCACGGAGTGCGGGGGCTCCTGGCGTCCGTGACCTGACGGGAGGTGCCAGCATGTTTGTTTGGGTTCTATTTTTTAATGCTTTCTACCGTGCGTTACTATGAAAATGGAAGGTGGTGGATCTTGCCCGTCAGCGGTGCCGTTCGTGGTTATTGTTCAGGGGAAGGGGCAATAAGGAATTGTCCTCGTCATCACCGGGCAGGTGAGTGGCTCTGCAGTGCTCAAGTGAAGATCAGCTCTCATTATGTGCTGCCTAAAGTTTTCTTCGTGGTTTTTGCTTTAAAAAGATTAGTCTACTTATTATTAAATATAATAACCTATAACTTAAATTTTATTACATGACTATACAAAGAAAGGAGTAAATGATGGAGACTAAGAACCCCTTACATCAAGTAGTTTGGGTTGCTTGGTAGTTACTGCGTGCGGCTAGCCCCAACGTGCATTTCAGCATACCCACTGTGGAGTCGAACCACAAGGAACAGTGAGTTAGGGGATTGTGCACCTCAGAGTTAGTGATTTTTGGAAGGACTTGGTGGGCAGTCAGCCAGGGAATAGCCCTCTATGTGAATGTGAGAAGACAGAGGAGCAGGTGGGAAAATTACCCGTGTGGTGCACAGGTTTTGCTGTATGCATTTTGGGTGAGAGATGTGTGTCCAAGGGGCAGCCCACTGCAGGATATAAAACATTTAAAAGCCCTTTGCTGTACAGCCTCTCAGAGCATCTGTTGTCTTCAGTAGATCCAAAAGAAAGAAAGAAATGATTGGATCATTGCCCAGAAATGCCCAGGTGAGGAATAATAGGCTCTTAACTCAAGCCAGAAAAGGTTTAACAACATCCAGTGTTGGAAACTTTAAGTTGGAAATCCTGAGGCTAGACAGGCTATTTTTAAAAAAATAACAGCACTTAGTAGACTGGTAAGTTCTTAAAGTTTTTTCATCATTAAAAAAACTTAAAATCAAGGATGTTTTTTCTAAGGGCAGGTCTACTTTTGTAGAATCATAGAATGGTTAGGGTTGGAAGGGACCTCAAAGATCATCTAGTTCCAACACCCCGGCAATGAGCTGGGGCCCCTTCCACTAGACGAGGTTGCTCAAAGCCTCATCCAACCTGACCTTAGTGTGGGGAAAATGTTACAGGCTACACATAGGGGAGGCTGGAACAAGTGATCATAATGAACCCTTATTGCCTTTTTTAGGCATATAATCAGGAAAGCTGTGTCACCTCTGAGAGCACACGCTCCATATACTTTCTCTTTCCTTCCCTTTGCTCTCCCAGGTTTCTTGATGTAAAAGTGTTCAATAATATTGATGGTCAGCCTTTGGCTGTATGGTTTTCTGTGTATCTCTAATATAAATTATTCCCCAAATGCAATTAGATCCAAGGGTCTCTGTGCTTCTGTTTTACATCTCAGCAGTTACAGTAAATCTCTGGAAGCTGAGGGTTGCAAAGAGAGTTGCTGTTTGTAGATCTGAGTAAGGTTTGAGGAATGTGGTTTGTAAGGCTGGAGGTGTGGGTATGATTTCCAGACAATTATCAGTGTGTTTAAACACTTAGAAATGTTAACATGTTAAAATATTTTAAGATGTCTTCAGCACCATGTTGACCTTTAAGAAATACTTATTGGCATGTTTTGACTTTCATAAGTTCCATGGTAGTTGAAATCTTAAGTTCTTTTGGGATGGAGAAATGCTTATTTAAGCAAAATTCCATGTGAATTTTGGGTTGTCACTGTGTTTTTTAGAGTGGAAAAACAGTAGGTATGGAAGAGCTCGTTAAACAATTTTCAGTGTGATGTTGCAGTCACCTAGTTGTTTGCCTATCTACAAAACATGTTCTTATAATACTCTATCCTTTAAATCTCCTTATCAAGAGAGGTGAATGTCACATCTGATAATTAACTGAATTAACTGCTGTCTATTAGTAAATATGGTGTTTTTGCTTGGCTAGTACTTGACTAGCAGCCAAATGCAGCCATTTGCTCACACCCCCCACCCCCAAGGGGACAGGGGAGAGAAATGGGGGACAAGGGTAAAGGACTCGTAGGTTGAGATAAGAACAATTGAATAATTGAAATAAAAGAAAACTTAAAATAATAGTGATATTAAAATAATAATTATGATAATAACAGTAATAAAATATGCAAATGAGTGATACACAGTGCAGTTGCTCACCACCTGCTGACCAAGC
>NW_010325166.1:68388-81383 GCF_000700745.2 Antrostomus carolinensis | reverse complement strand
TAGACTAACAAAACACAAAGTCCTTCAACTTCCAGCAACAAAAATGCAAACATTGGGATGTTATCAGTGTTTTTCTCATAACAAATTCCAGGCTGAAAGCAAAACACAACACTATTCTAGCTACTAAAAAGAAACCGATCTCTGTCTCAGCTTAAAACCAGGACAGTAAGACATCTGGTCTTGCAGGCTGGGGAGAGAGGAAGGGAATCTGTTGGATAGAGCGAGGGCTGAAGCCAGCTGCAGTGCAGGGTTACTCTGTGACCGAGCACTTTGTTTAGCAGTTTTTTATTGCTATTGCCTTGTCTACGTTTACTCTGCCTTCTAATCAAACTTCCTTCATACCAGGGGCAACACACTGATGTGTTGTCCCAGAGCCTGGAAACTTAGGAGAGCAGGAGAGGTGAGAATGGCTGGAAGAGTGGACCTTGAAGAACAGCGTGGGTTTGAGTCCAAGGGCAGTAGGTAGGAGGTATATTTGTGGTAGGCATAGAAAGGTGATGTGTATGTATTTCATTTTGGATCTTTAGAGTCCTTTTTCTCATCTATTTATATATAAGGGCCCCAAAGACATATAATGTATACCAATGTATAAAATATACAATACAATATATGCCAGTGAAGCCTTCTGCCTTCTTCCTGTTCCAAACAGCCTGGATCTGCTGTAAAAAAAGATCTTTTTAAGCTTGTATCTTAGCCTGTCCTGGGTGTGATCAAGTGGCCCCATTCTGTGTAGCTTTCCATATACTGAGGCACAGCTGCACAGCAGAATCAATTGCTCAGGAGTTGAATTTGTCTGGTGGTTTCTTGTTTGGTTGTTTTTTTTGTTGTTTTTTTTTGTTTGGTTGGTTTTTAATTTTTACCTCGGCTTGCACTGAAATTTCTTCATAATTCAGTTACTCTAAGCTGTACCTTTTTATTTTCATTGTAACTTTTCCCTAGGTATGCTTCTTGTATTGCTTAGAAATGTATATGGATATCAGACATGAAACAAAAATTCCATCGTGGTTTGTACTATATTCCACAAATGAGTATTAACGGGAATCTCCTTAAATGAGCATTTTATTTATTTATTTTTAAGAGAGTTGCTCTGCATCTTCACTTCAGTGCATCTCTGGAATGTTTAAATTCTCTAGGGCATCCCTTGTTGTTGACATGTAAGTTCTCTTTTCAGTTGCTCTGTATCTTGGTTCCAGATGAATTTGTCATAGCCATTTTTGTGAGAAATTATCTTTCAGCACAGCCATGTCATGCAAGGAAGACTATGCTTTTAGGAGTGATTGCATTATGTGTCGGTATAGCTTGGGATCTGAATGCAGTTGAACTTATTAGGGTCTCTCCACTGTGACTCAGGTAACTTTTGGATGAGACTAATGCTTTTGACCTGTACAGCCTCGCCAACTGTGGGCAGTAGCAGTGTATCAGCAGATGGGAGGAAAACATGTTTGCAGCATGAATGTCTCAAAGATTTATATGATGTATTACAGGGATGGAGACAATGCAGGAATTACATACAGCACCAATGTGTTTCCAAGGGTTGAACAGGAGAGTGGAGCTTGAACAAAATATATATTTTTATATGGAAGGTACGGAACTAGCAGGGTGTTATCTGTGTGGAAGCCAATGTCCATGGCCATGGGTACATTGTTTCTAAGGATTCTGCTATCAGACAGATTTCTGGGAGATGGCACTGTTTGAAAGCAGCCATTTGTCATTTGGAGATAATATTTTTCATTTGCAGATACTACGTGGCACAGTTGATGGGTTTTTGAGTAATTGTATATGGGCTGAATCTGAGCTTGTCTCCTTACTTCTGGGGGTATTGCAGAACTGCAGAAAAGGTCAGACTTAGGAAGAGGTGTACTTAATGTCGCTTCTGAAACATCATTCCTTTTCCTGAGCCTTTGTGCAAAATGCCTGGTGCTTGATGGGTTGCAGAAGAGAAAAATGGAGGAAATTAGGAACTGGGTTCTCATTCTCACTATATTAAACCATAGACAATAAGATAATAAATAGGCTAATGATGCCAAGGATGCCAGGGGCTTGTACACACGTGTGACTTCAGAAGGTGAAGACAAACATGTCATGCATTCATTTAAATAAATACATGGTGTAGCAGTTAGCGTCCATTCCCTGTAGGCATTAGTGCAGCAATAGTACTAACTGCATTAAGGAGTGTGTTAACGTGGACAGGTAAGCACATAAGATTTGTACTGGGAATGGGGAATCTTCGTCTTGTGTAAAGTAACCTAGAAGACTGGAATATGATGAAAATGAGTGTTTTTGAAACCTGAAGGTTCAAAATGTATTTGGGTTTTACACTGGAGATTAATAGTAAAAAATTGGAATATGGCTTCCTGCAGTAAAATGTTGCATTGCAGAAGGCACTTTTTTTAACAGCTTTTTCTATACTAGCTGTTGTTTCTGTAACATTTTTTCACAGTTGCCAACTATAAAACAGCTTCTTGGACTTTTGTCATACTCTGGAGTTAAAGTACAAGTATATGCTTCTCTCCGGGAATATTTCTATCCTTTTGCTCTACAGATATATTTTAAGTAGACTTAGATGATACAGTAGTGAAAACATCTATTAACTCTTGGCATCTTTATCCAGATTGGAGCCCTTTTCACTGTTATTACCAATGTTAAGTTTTAGAGGGGGGGGAAGAATGAATCCATAGCAAGGTTTTTAATGGAACTGTAGTTTTTAAGGCTTTCTAGTTTTGAAACCCTTGCTGTCAGAACAATATGTATGAGTAGGATGCAGTTAGGAGAAGAAAAACAATTAATGTACTGGAGAATAATGATTTATTAGACTGAAAACTAATAAGGGAGAAGGCTGTACCTCCTTGTTATTTTCTGTTTCTTCAGTTAAATTATTATGGCAGCAAAGAAAGGTGGAGAAGTATGAGTAACCTGTGCAAACACAAGCGTCATCTGGCTGGTGCTGGGGTGAATAAGGAGTGCCCTGAAAGACTAGGGTGTGAGGAATTCTGCATGCCATGGTGCTGCCAGTGTATTTGTAATTTCCTTAGAATATATTTGTCTGGCTTCAGTTTTTCTAAGTGCAGAACCTTGAATGGAGGCCGTTTAGGAGAATGTAACTGTGCATTCTCCCAACATTTGAGCTGTCAGCATTTCACACTAGAAATAATATTCCTGTGGATTTCCTGTTTTTCCTGAATGTCTTTAGGCAGGGGTTTGTTTTGGTTATGATTGTGAGAATCCTTAAGGAAATTGTTTAAACTCTGTCATCCATTATAAGGTACAAGTACCTCCTGATCAAACCTTTTCTTAAGATACTGTTTTTAATGAGACAATCTCTAATTTGGCAGGAATTTGCAGTTTGCCCTGAAATTACTTTGAACCATGACCTTTTAATTACGTTTCTTTCTATCCCAGAAGGGATCAGAAACATGTCAAAATGATTTATGGGATGTGAGTTTTGAAAGTGCACATTCTCAATTAAGTATTTAAATAGTTAATGTAATATTGTTTACATCTGAATTGAAATTATTAACTCACTTCTGATTAATTCTGTGCAAACATTTTAATGTTAGTTTGCCATACCATTTTTCCAAATATGAAAAGACTGTGTTTGGAAGTGAAAGCAATTAAGCACTCAGCTTTAGGCTTGATGGAAGACATGAACCATTGATACCTGCAAAAGCCTTCTCACTAATTTAGTGAGGTTAATGGTGATGATTGCTACAGGTGTTTCTTGTGTTGTCATTTTTTCAGAGTAAAGTTTGGTTTTGAGGAAAACAAGGGAAAGGAAATATTCTAAAGGATTTGTGTTCATTGTCCACATCCTTCAGCTTCCAGTGAGACTGTAGGTGGTTTTAATTGACCATCTACAGATGGTCATCTGCAGTGGCCTGGACAATGCCTGTCCATTGACCGAGCACAAGCCTAGACAGAATCCTGCTTCTGCTTTGAATGGTGTTCTGGCAGCAGTGGATCTCTTGTGTGAGGAAAGGAAACTCATTTACAATCTACCTCTCTGCATGAATTTGGGATGCACAACATCAAGTAGTGAAACTTGTACAACAGTCACTTACTGTTTTTAAGTTCATAACTTTTCGAAATAGAGTTAAGCCTTGGGGATATTTAGAAGTACTCTACATATTTGATGCTTTTACACTTAAGAGTAAGACCTCTGGTTCAAAGATTGTGGTGTAGAATTGTTTTGCAAACAGTTAGCAACTTTATGAAGATTGCTCTTTCTCTCCCAGGCTCAAGATTGAAAGGCTTGCTCCTGGGTAAAAACAAAAAAAGAGCTGTGGGTTTTCGTTTGTCTTGCTTTAAAAGTCTTTGCCTTCTACTGCTTTACTGAAACGACCTGGCTGAAAGTCCTCTTTGTGAATCAGTGCAGTCTTTCTCCCAGCCCATTCCTGTGCCCACTTCCATCGTGAAGGTTCTGGCTTTCATTCACTGAACATCTGCACTCATTCACGTGTTGGCTGCTGATGAGAATAATCTGAGTCAGTGCTGTTACGAGAGATAGATTAACTTCAACTTAATTTTAGACATACTGCAGATCAATTCAGAGACTTGCTCTGTCTGTAGCATGCCACCCTAAAATGCATAGCAATCACAAATGATGTTTTATTAGCCTGACCTTTCTCCCTTTAATTGAAAAAATAATGTTAGACAAGCAATAACTGTTTCTTAACCTTAAATCTGGGAAACATTATATTTAATTTGATACCAAAAACATAGCCATCAGATAACATAGCATGGATTGCAAGTTTGTTTGGGGGGCATGTGTGTTAATTTGTATCACTAGCACACAAACAGCTGATCTCAAATTTTAAAATCCCGTGAATTAATAAAAAGGGAGAACTTTAATTGCAGAAGCTGTTTATGGTGGACTAGTTCAAGTACTGTGTGTAGTACCTGTTTTTTTTTCATTGCCCTATGCTCAAAAGCTAGAAGTAAAAGTCTAGTTTGATATTCCTGTCTTTTGACTTGATACAGTGCATCCGATTCTCCTTGTAAGTAGACGGCACCTGATGTATAAACTTGCACTTTTTTAAAACTGACTTTATTTCTGATAGTCTCAGAAATGTCCCTTTTGACCTTCTGGTGCTTGTTAGTGGTGAGGAAATGAGACCAGGTGGAAGTTTTTTTATTGTGACATTTGACGAACAGGGGAATGGCAAGAGGGACAGAATAACATATCGCCATGTGGCAGCCTCACAGAACCAGGGATGTGACTTTCTTTTTTCAACAGGGAATTCAAATGACAAAATAATCAGTAACAAGACAGTGATTGCTAAAAAGAGTGGAGCTGCTCGTCTTAGTGTCGTCTCTGGTTTTACAGTGGAAATACTTTTCACTTACATAGGTACAAGCTGAAGCTAGAAAAAAGAAGCCCCTCTTGGCTTCAGAGTGCTCTGTCCCTCCCATCATCTCATTGCATCAGGTGAAGATGCAGTGATGGTGGGCAGAGAACATGCACACCCTCAGGGGCCTGTCACTTTGACCTCCAAGGAAGGAGAGCACAAGCATGAAATGGGTCAAGACGATCAAAGACGCTCAGAAGTTCAATGTTTGAGTTTAACTGTGTAGTATGAAAGCACCTCTGGTGAATACCTGCTGGAGTTTGAGGATGTTGATTCATAAATAAGCACCATAGTACAGCATAATTTTGGCTTTCTGCTTGTGGGTTTTGTTGCACTGCAATATTATGATCTTCAGTAGTAGAGGCTGACTTCTCCAACTATGTTTAGAAATCCTATCATATAAAGAAACGTAAATGGAAGATCAGCAGGAGACAACGTATAGAAACAGTTAAGCAGTTATGATCATGACAGTGTTGTAATGAAATGTTGTGTGGTACCTGAGTTGTCCAGGATTCTCTAGAAATTAAACTGGAAATTTTACCGATTACTCTTTTTGGGTGGACTTTGTCTGAAAAGATGTCCAGTGATTCTGCCAGAGGAAGAGTATGCTTTAATGTGCTCAGGGACTGTACTGGTTTATTGCTGCTCCCTGGCTACCTGAGACTTTTTTTTCCACCTCTAACCATTGTAAAAAATCATTGCATTAAAGTGTTTGAGGGAAACTAAGAATGGAGATGAACCAAACTGAACCCAATCAAACAATATAATGACAATTCTTTTTCCTTCAACAGAGCCATATCAGTTTATATTGTGGGAGGAACAGGATCCCTGTATGTAAGGCAGTTTAAACTGGGCTCTTCATTCTCATGAAGAATTCCGTCTGGCACAATGGATGGGGAGAGTCCTTTTAGTGACCTTCTAGACACAAATTTAAATGGCTAATTCCTTCACACACATGGGCACTCACTCATACATGTGCACTGCTGCATATCTGGAAATCTGCTGGAGGCTGGTAGCAGAACTGGAAGCTGGTAGTTCTCAATCTTCTGTGAAAACTCAGATCATGTGAAATTGAGATATGTGCATGTTCGTGGGGGCAGATTTTAATGACAAGCTTGAAAATCAAAGTAGGCTTTCCAAGGTTTGTGGTAGTTCTGGATTGGAACAAAATCTATACTGAATGGGTTTGAGTAGGTTTTATTATAGAGTGAGTTTGAATAGAATAATTGTTGCAGTCAGGATGGCTGAAACACAAAGAAAATAATTGCCTCAAGCTCTAGCAAAACCAGATAATTTTTCACAGCTCTGATTATTTGACCCTTAGAATCCCTTTTCCAGCCCCCAGTAGAATAGTTCTTGCTTTTATTCCAGTAGAGCACTAAGGACAGAATGACTACTTTACCAAAATACCGTTACACCTTCCCCACACCAAAAGACTGCAATTATATATGTGTCTGGAGTCCTCACAGGGTGGGGGAGAAGGAGGAGAGAGCAGTCAGCCAAGCTGAAAACAGCAGAATAGTATTTAAGGCTTGTAACCATTAACCGTGATATTTTGCAATGAGGTTTCATGACCCGTGCTAGTGCAGTTTTTTCATGTTCTCCAAGAGCAAAGCATAAAAACATTCATGTTAGGTCAGAAAAAAGGTCCAGTGAGGCTGGTGTTTCTGCCTGTGAAAGAAGAGAAGGAATGGGGCAAATACCGAATAATACCTTAATTTTCCTCCCCACAATTCTCCACAACTAAATGGAACCGGTGCCACTGTGCTTCCTCAGTTAAGTCTGTATGTGGACTGTTGCAATTAATAGACCCAGTAGAAGTCTAAAAAATCAAAGCAAGCTTTCTAAATTTTGTGGAATCTCCTGAATAGAGTTTCTATCTATATTGATACCCCAGGGTATTAGTCTTAGCTTTCAGTGCCTTGCTCTCTCAATCTACCCATTTAATTAACTTTTAAACCATTTATAGTATTGACTTAGTCAAGAAAGTCATCAAATTAATTATTTGTTTTGGTGTATAGTGTTCCTTCTTTTTGCTAAGCAAATAATTTCAGCTGTTCCAGAAACTTGAATTTCATTGCTTAAGGGATGACACAGATGTTTATGGAAAAGTCTTGAAAGACCCTCCCTTCTGGTAAGGGTGAGAACAGATGGAATTAGTTGATTTTGATGTACTAGAATTGGCATAACCAGCAATTCTTATGGATCAGGTTGACCAGTATGTCTTGCACAAAGGGTGTTTTACATTCTATATTTATTTTTTGTATTTTTTTCCCCTTCCCATTCCCCCCAAATCAACCCAAATTTGACCCTTGGGAGATTTCTGTCTTCATATATTTGGTAGCTCTAGCAAGGTTTTATCAAACTTTTATGAACTATGCCTTCTTCCACAAGCTTAAAATGTGATTTTAACCAGAAAAATTTTAGCAATGTCTGCAAAAAGATATTCCCTGATAGAAAATGCTCCCTATCCTGTTTGTGAAGTTTGAAGTCCCTGTCCTACAACTTGTATGTGAATTTGTGAAAATGGAAATTGTTACACCTATGACGAAATAAAAACAATATGGTGTTTTTTTTTCCTTGGTCTTTTCAGAAATATTAGCTAAAATATGTCACAAAAGATCAGTGAGAGCACCCTGGAAAACTTAATCTCTGATAGTTAGCTTGGCAAAGTTGTTAGGAAAATGGTCTTTTATAATGGAAAAAAAATATTGGTTAGTTTTTAATGGAGAGGCTGCCTGGCCCACCTAATGTTACATGCAAACCAAGAAAGAAGGGACCCTGTTTGCCACAGAAAATAAAATGCAGGACTGTGGCAATTTGACATAATGTGTGCATTTCAGTGAAATCTCTGGTTTACCCATCATGTCAGTAAGTCTCATAATCTTTGATGTAGTTTTCCTTAAAATCACCTCTTGAGGCAAGAGAAGAGATTCTCCCTGTGTGGGCTGGAGCTAAAGTATAGAGAAGCGATCTGCCACAGTTTAAATGCAGTGGAAACAATTTTCTTCTTAATTGCAGAAGAAAGTCTGCTGTTCTTCTTGGAGGATTATCACTTTTCATAATTTTACATGGTGATGGAGATTCTCATGAGCAGTGGTGAATCGATGATTTACATGACAATGTATAATAGAACAAGTTTAAGAACACTCCTAAGAATTATAGGATTTTATAATATTTTACATGGAAATTAATCATATAGATGGAACTTCTATTTTTGAAGTTTCTATAATAAATTATTGAGCAGACATAATCTAATTGAAGAGTTAGAGAGAGCCAAATAATATTAAACCTGTCTTAATTTTAAATACCTTTAAATGAATTTTAGTAAGTTTTACCTGCTCCTGCAGGAGAACAAAGTATTTGAAAAGCTGATGAAAATTTCAGAGAGCTTAATACAACCAAGATGTCAGAGCATGTAAACTGATGGATGGATTTTGAGAATAATTTAATGCAATATTATATATGTAAACACATATGAGTACGATGTATTCCTCAGTGTTCTGGTGAATGGCAGTTTGAGTCCTACTTACCCAGTTCTGCAGCAGCTGAAGTAATCTGTGTCTAGCTGAGAAATCTGTGTCTAGAAATTAAGTGATCACTTAATCCTGGTTTCTCATCTACTTCTCCAGTGCCTGAAAGCATTCAGATATTTCTGTGCCCTTTCTCTCCACAATAGATTGTGAGTAATCTTCTCATCAAGCTGTTTGTAAAAGCAATAAGGCCTGCGTTCAGTACATCTGGGATCAGTGGATTCATTATTAAAGCAATTTTAGTCAACACCTAGAGACCTAGAAGTCTAACTGTGCCTCTTCTGATTTGCCTTCATGGGTACAACTTCCCTGTTTCCAAACATTTGGACTGTGTATAACCAATTACATATTTTTAAAAAATAATTTATTTAAACACAATATTTTTCACTATCCTGGCTAACTCCCTTCACAAACAATGAAGAGAACATCCTACGGGTGAGATCATCTCCCATCCAGCTCCTGAGTGACTAGTCACAGAAAGCCTCTCCTTGGTCTGCCTAGAGCCTCAGGAAGATGGTTATCTTGCATTCTGGCCTGGTGAAACAGATCAAATTTTGCTCACCTATGGGCAAGGTGTCCTTGGCACAGCCATCCCCAAACATCTGCTTTTTCTTTTTCTGATGTGCAGGCTTGTCTCTGTTGTCATGTCATGGGTACACCTACCTCTGCCTTGAGCCACAGGATGGATGCTTCCTGTGCACGTTGGGTCGTTTGATAGGATTAGATCTGTGCAAGGCAACTACACCTGGGGACTGGGCTTCCTAAATGGGTTATGACCAGGAGAGATGCGAAGTTGTGATGGACCATGACAGATTTTATCCTTCCCTGTTATCTCATCTGGCAGGTGTGTGATGAGCTGATCAGCCTCATTTGTTCATGTGAGTTCATAAATGAAGGGAAAGCACTTGCATTGCTGTGAAGGAGACATAACGATAAGGGAGCCGAAGATGGGAGTTGAATGAATCTTACAGATGAGATTTGACAGGTCTGCATCTCTGATGGTGAACTTCCCCTCAAAAAAGGTTTCTGCTGTTGAGAAATGAGGTCATCGCTATAAAGAAGGAACTTAATTCCTTTTTGTGGGAATTCATGCTCCGTCTGCATTCAAGCTGTATGCAGAAAATGCAGGTTTTTTTTTCAGGTGACACTGGAAGAATTGTGAGTGAGTAAGCCTTCATGCACTCAGTCTTTTGGTATACTACTAGCAACGTTGAACTACGTGGAAGAGAGAGACACCATCCACTCATTTTCCACAGATTAGTGATCATTACTGTAGCATGATTAAACTTTAAATGTATCTGTTTATTAGTTTACCAAATCTAGTGGTTAACATACCCAAAATATATCAAAGTTAGCTTATCATGTCTTGGCGATAAAATTCAATGATCTAAAGATTGATCTGTTTTATAGGAAAGAACATTTCAACCCGCACCCTCTTCTCTTCCTTCTTCCCCCTGCTATGCACCAAAGTGCCTGAGCTCCATCTTAATTCAAGGAAAGCTTAAACTTTTGTTGTTGTTGTTGAATGGAGTGGTGTTCCCTGCTTGAACACCACATGTTTCCTTATGGCAGGAAACCTTACTGAGGATGTTATATGCAAACAGCTCTGCATCCTGTGGTCTCTCTGCGAATGTTTGAGTTCATACTGTGTTTGACCTATGGACTGGCGTAACCGCACCACAGAGCTGTGCAATCAAATGGGCTGCTAAACAATACTGAATTCAAGTAGAAAGTTCTTCCATCTGCCATTCTGTGTTGTTTTGAAACATACCATGCTTCCGTTTAAGAGACTCTTCAGTATTGCTACAGGTAGTTTATTTAGAAATTTAAGAGGTGAAGGAGTGGAGGGAGGAAGGCTGTGAATCTAAATGTTTGCTAATAAGTAACTTAAAGAATTCCTAGGACTAGTCATAAAGAGGGGAAGGAGCTGCCCTTTCTAAGGGTGATCCTAATCTACTATTTCAGTAGAATCTTGCAATTTTCTTAGTAATGGATTAAAGTGCTAAAGACAATGTTGTCTTCAGATATTTTCAACATGTATTTAACACCGAATTGCTCCTACAGAGATAGTGCAGGTTGATGAAAGGGATCAGGCTGGCCTCTGTTGTTGGGATTGGCCTCTAGTTTTTTGAGTTAAATTTGAAGCAGATGAGAAGTAAAACGTTTGATAATCTGTTACTAAATACAATCCCTTCAGACTGGAGGAGAGTATTTTATCCTTTTGATATGCTTTTAATAGCCTGAATTGTGTTCTTTACAAGACTGTGCTTTTCGTTCAGTAGATCGTGTGGCAAAGACAAAGCTATGTTATATAGGTTGTTAGCTTCTGGTTATATTTTCTGCTTTCAAATGGCAGTTTGAAATTGTAATATATGTTATTAGCTGGATTTTACTGCTTTGTCTTTGTGCATTATACAACCCTAATAACATTTACTCTGACTTTGATTTTTTTTTTGTTTTGTTGTTGCATCTTTTTTAAAAGCTTATATAAAAAAAGCTTATAGAAATATGTATTCCTTAATATCTTCCAAGCAGATACCATCTCACAGCTGGAAAGGCCATTTAGCTTCGGGGACTGACTTTCTTAGTGTCTCTTGCTATCATTTTGTTGGAAATGATTTATAGTACTGCTTCTGCTTTTAAACAAATGTTGTCAAGAACAGTTTCAGATTGCCAGTTGATTTTAGATGCTCTGTTGAATTTGAATATAGAACTGTAATCATGTTGCTTATAACTGGTTTTCCAGTTTATCAGTTTACCTGTGTCACTATCACTTAATATTAAACAGAATCATTGCTCTGCAGTTCTGCAATGATGTGTGTATGTGTGCACATATATATATATAAAGATATGTAACGATGTTTTGTGGCTTTTTGGAGGGCACAGGGAAGTCTTTGCAAGGAAAGAAGAGGATGAGTGAAGGGTTCTTGTTCTCTATAACAAGGTGAAATATTTTATACTTAGGACCTGACACTAAAAGATGCTGAGAGTTCATAAGTTTCTTTAAAATCATATGGGATTATGGATGCTCAATAGACTTGAAAAATCAGGCTGGCTGTAACTGGAGTATCCAGCCATCAAGATACATTACATTATCAAAGTGTTTCCCTTCTTCTACTGTCATTAACTTAAAGGATTTTGCTTTTCTATCTAAAACTTAAGATAATACAGCAAAAACCCTATGTAGATCAGTGTTTGTAAGGTACTTGAATACATGTGTAAAAGGATGATAGAAAGAGTCTTCTATTAATTCTATGTTAAGGAGTGAGAAAATGTGCCACACGTGAGGCATGGGATATATGCTGAATGGTGAAACTTTGAAGAAATTTTGGGCAGCTGCCTTGCTGTTATCTTTCCTGAATCTTGAATGGAACAGGAGTTCTGTGGAAAATAACATTTGTGGTTGTGTATTTTTAAAACTTTCTCATAGTGCCAAGTGAGAGGAATAAAAATTGACACGTTTTTAAGGTGTTGAACAGTTGAAAGTCTGCTGGAGGCAGACTGAAAGTCTACTGAAGGCTGTGCCTAAGACTTCATGGCTTATGGGTTTTGGTTTGTTTCTTGAAGAGTTCCAAGAATAGCATTCACAATATAGCAACAATTGCCTAGGGGTTTTGTGCATGCACACAGGCGTAATTGGTGAGGGCTGGAATAGTACTGACATTCACAAGTGATAAAGGCAGGAGTTATTATAGAATATTAACTTGGGATGACCAGAGAGTGTTTTTGTCAAGACTTCTTTTTTGTTTGTGTTTGTTTACTCTGGTTTCTGCAAACATTACTTTAGAGGCTTTAAAGAAAAGAGGAAAAGATGTGTGTTTGAGCATGCTGATTTGCAATAATGATAAATGAAAGAATAAAAACATAAATCGAGTCAAAATCATGCATTTTTAAAAAATTTAGGATACTTTTTCTTCTGTCCTAAAATAGCAGACTTCCAATCCTGACAAGTTCTTCCTCTGCAGTCTCTAAGGGAACCCAAGCTGTTATCAATACCCGGTAGTCTACACATGGAAACATGGGGCCGTATTTGCTGGTGAGTGGTGTTTCAAAACCAATATAATGGGAAGCTAACTTGATCTAAATTTGGAATAAGTCACAGAAAATACTTTTATCT
>NW_010325166.1:62073-68362 GCF_000700745.2 Antrostomus carolinensis | reverse complement strand
AATGTTTTTTTTTTTCCAGCTTTTCTTGGAAGATAAGCTAGTCTGCTTCAGACAAGATGCATACATGAATCCTTCCGAGGGTGCCTACTACGCTAAAGAGCATGAGCTGTGTGCAACAGCAAGTTGGTATACTAATAAATGTGGGGAAAATAACAAAACCTACCCTAAATCTCTGTGCAAGTGAGTCAGTGATGGAATAGATAAATCTTAATAATCTTTTAACAATCCCAGGCTAAAACTGTCCTTATCACTCCTATATACTCCCTGAGGACATCTCTTAAACTGTAGTTGCTGCACATGATAAGTAAGGAGAAATACTCAGCAGTGGAGCATGGATATCCTGTATTTAATCACTGGAAAAAAAAATTAACTATTCACATTGATAAATTATTAACCAAGCCTCCATAAATGTATCCTCAACTTTTAAAACCTGTATTGGTGAACGAGGAATTTGACTTTAGAAGTCAGGTTGTGATGGACTGCTTGCTGTAGGTTAGCAAAATGCAGCAGCAGTGGCAAGAGATGCTACTATTAGCATCTCCTGACTATATTGCCATCATCTTGGAAAGATGTGCTCTGCAGGTGAGGACGTGGAGCCACCATCCCTTCCATGCTGGCTGCCCACTCTATGTGCACTGGACTATCTCAAGAGATGACTTGTGCCTCTCATAAAGATCTTTCATAGATGTCCTACTGGAAGTGTGCATCAGCTATGCTTTCCATCTCAAACTCAGAGCAGTGCGTAGGTTGACCCTCACATAATGATACATCTTAGTATCGTTTCAAGTGGCATAAGGTGTTTGTATTGCAAATGTAATAAAAAGGACAAAACACTTACTATGCAGATTGCTAGAGTAAATCTAGGCCAGAAGGAGGCAGAAAGCTGCTACAGAAAGGTCAAGTTGTGATTAGTATCCTGTGAGTGCAGCTCTACAGTGTCTTTCTCCTGAATAATTTGTCTTTTGCCATTTCACCTAAAAGCTAGTGTCCCAGTACTATGTCGACTTTGCCCACCACCTGTTCTTCCCAAAGCTTGGAAGAGTAGCTGTAAGACAGGTAGAAAGTCTGGGAGCCCACCTCCATTTTCTTCAACTCTTTTGCTTCTAGTGCCACTGGAATTATACATCTAGCTGGAAAGAGGGAGAGGTATTGAGTACAGTAACAAAGGGAATCCGAAGCAAACAAATTATTAAGGGTTTGTCTGTGTCGAAGTAGGAGCTGCTTCTTGAGGGCATATGTGTCTTCCTGCTGTTCGTACAGCACCCACTGGTATTATATTATGGAATTGTCTTGACATGTCATGGCCAGAAGGATAGATGAGAAAGGCTGTGATTCTTTTCTTATAGCTAACATAAAGTATCATGGTATAATATACGTTAGGTAGCCTTTATGTTTGAAAAAATGCAGATTGCTAACAAAAACTCGTTGAAGCCTCAGGTCTCATAAGGTATTTCTGCAATAGAAATCTGTATCTTCTGTCATGTTCTATAAAGTCATTATTAGCAGTTACTTCAGCTTCCTTCTAGTTTGGAGCATTTCCCACGCAGTGATCCATTGTGCAGCTTTGAACTTCACTTCTCCAGCCCCGTGCCTGGCTGCTGCTTGCTAGCCACTGTTGAAGACTCTGCTGCCAAATCTCAGCTGTTGCTTTTTGTGCAAACTGGATTGGAGCCAGACAGTCTGTTCAACACTGGCAACTTCAGCTGCATGTCCTTTTTTCAGGAGAGAGACATCTGAGGCACTGAATGGGCTGTGCTGAGAGGGCAAGGAGTTTTAAAATTGCAAAGAAAACCATCCCAGATGTTCCCTTCATTTGATCAACAGTATTTTTTGAGGAATCTGTCACTTTGCTTGTTCTACAGTGTGTGAAAAAGGATGCTGATCTTGTGAATGCTGCTGTCAGGCAGTCTATATAGGCTTTTACTGAAAGTCCCAGGAGATCAGACAAGCAACATGCAGTTCTTTTCTCACTGACCTAAGTTTAGTCCTCAGTCATAGATTATATGCATGGCTGCTCCCTACAGACCTTTTGCAATTACTTTGAGCTGTATTGGATAGACATTTATGTTACAAATCTCACCTTGGGAATTGGAGGGAAGCCTCTACATATTCCACTGCCTCCTCTGCCCCGATGAAAGTGATCCTCAGGACTCTGATAGCTGATGCACAACCCAGTCTTCAGACAGACAGCAGTGGAACTTGTGAAAGTGAGATTACATCTTCTAACTAGATTTTTGTGGGTTTTTTTCCCTGCCTGCCACAAGAATTTTGGAAACTGATGTGCTTACAAATGCAGACTTCCCAGCCATGCTCATTTTGAGGTGGACACACTAGGACAATGCACTGATGCATTTTATGTCAAAATTTAAGCAACCTGTTAGCTTTATTTGCTATTTGTAGAGAAATATATTGTATCATTATATTTAATGACAAACAAACCAAGCCAACACTCCAAGCTCATCCCACTTTCTGATTAAGCTGTTTACATTCTCTGGTAGGTTTCTGGACAAGTATCCTTGCCCACAGCTCATTTTTTATACAGCAAATGGGAAGCAGGCTGCATCTGCTCATGTGTTTTGTATGTCTGCATTTGAGGTAGTATGTTGGGTTTCTGTGTATGTGTGGGGTGGCTTTTTTTTGGTAGTGGGGGAAGGGCCACCTTATGAGAGCGAAAAGCTCCCCTGGCTCCAAGGCAGAGACCCCCCCAGCCCAGGTTGGGGCAATGAGCACTAGAGAAACACCTCTGAGAATCCATATTTGTGAGGGGAAGGACTATCCTGAAAAGAAGTAGGTGTGGTACCTGGAGGAGAGACCTTTGACCTGAACAAAAGACGACCACAGGCCAAAATAAAGGACAGACAGAGAGAAAGCTTGGAAAAAGGAGGAGCAGGGATAGAGGACCTCGAGACACCCAGTTCACCTGATGGAGTAGGAGAAGGCAAAGGAGGTCCCTGCAGCCCACAGAATTTAAGTTCAATGATGGAGCAGATACCTGCGTGTATAGCATGGAGGACTTCACGCTGGAGCAGAAAAGCTGAACCAGAGGCAAGTGTGATAGAATTGAGACCCCAAAGTCGCTCACTGCCAGAGCGGGGGTGGCACCCAGAGTAGGGGGTGAGTCTGCAGCCTGTGGATGTCCCCATGCCGCAGCCGGGAGCTGAGCCCAAAGAGGTCTGTGACTCCATAGGGAGCTTGCTCTGGAACATCTTTTTCCTGGACTTTCATGCCAGGAAGAGCAGCAGAGGTGAACTGACTGAACCCCCATTCCCTGTCCCCTGTGATGCTGGGAGGAGGAGAGGGTAGAGACATCAGGAGCAAAGTGATTTGAGCCTGGGAAGAAGGGAGGGGTGGGGGAAGGCGTTGTAAGATGTGGTTGTTATGACTCATTGCATTACTCAGATGAATGGCAACAAATTAAATTGATTTTTCTTCCCCAAGTTTGAGTCTGTTTTGCCTGTGACCATAACTGGTGAGTGAGCTGTCCCTGTCCTTCATTCCTAATCCCATGTCCCCTTTGTTGTGTCTCCCACCCCATCTAACTGGGTGGAGGGAAGTGAATGCAGGACCGCATGGTCCCACTGTGGGTCAGACCACCACAGGTAGTCATTCTGCATCCCCTTCATAGTCAGTGAAGAGAAATGGATGCTACTACACAAGGATTCCTGCTATGTTTTTAAAATCTTCTCATGAAGATGGTGTGAGTCATGCCCTAGAAATGCCCGTGTCTCTCTGTTGCTTATAGAGTGGGGCTGGGATGACAAGGTCAGAATAAATAAGAGAGATCATAGAATAGAATCATAGGATGTTTTGAGTTGGAAAGGACCTTTAAAGATCATCTAGTCCAACATCCACCCACCTCTGCCTTGGGTAGATGAACCTCCTAAAGATTTTTGACACCTCTTATAGGGAGAAGTCATGAAATGTATGATTATATACCTTTGGTGTGCATGAAAACAAAGTTATTTTCATTAAAACCTGAATCCAATTGCTTTGCTAAATCAACTACAAAGTTATTATCATGCGTGGCAGATAATGAGTGTTACTACACCATCCTGTTGTTGCAGAAAGAGAAAAGAGCACTTAGCATCTAACAGGCTGAAATAATGGAGGACTGGATTTCTCACCTCCTACATGCACACACACCACGCATGTTTTCTCATGCAAAGCACTCATACACAAGGTCTAGGTTCCTTTCTCCCCAAACCTAGAGGGGGTTTCACTGGCTTGGTGGACGCTTTTCCAAATGGCTGCTCTTCTAAACACTCGTTCTGTCTTCTCTGACCCTGCAGCCTGGATGCAGTTCCCCAGCAATCTTCCTGCAGCCCTCTTGCAAAGCTTAAAGAGCACTTAATTTTTCTTCATTCATTATGAAAACAAAGTCAATGACAGAATTTTATCAAGTGGACTAAACCTCTGATTGATAGTAATGAGTTTTTCTGCAAAATGAAATGCTTGATAAAGTCAAGGCACCTTCTTTGGAATACTCTTAATTCAGCAAATTAGTGAAAACATTTGAAATTGGAGACTTACAAACAAGTTTCTGTTGCAGATTTTGGAGAATCCTCATCCATTTCTGTGGAACATCCCTGCTGGTGTTCTCTGATGAAGAACTTCTGTTAGGGAAAAATATCAAGCAAACCTACTAATATTTCAGTTGAACACTGGCTGCAGCTAAAAGAAACAGATACTTTTTTGTGATAACATCTTGTTAATTAATGAAAATAATCCTCTTGTTTTACCACACATTTTCTGCTGCGTATCAGATGAAGCTTCCTGTAATAGTGCGGCAGTACCAGTGAACAGGAGACAGGGTGTTTAAGGATGCAGACAGGTCATGAATAAATCATGGAGCAGCAATCATGTTATGCAATCATATCATAACATAATAACCATTAATTTAACTTCTAAACTCACTGTGTTGGTAGTTGTAAGAAATGCTAGTGGTTGGAAAGAAGGGTTGGGAAACTTGCTGGCATTGTACTTGCTTTCTGTTTCTAATAACTCGATATAAAGAAGTGATTTCTTGCTCCCAGATGCCATGGCTATTTTAATGTGGGGAAAGGGTGCTACAGATTTTTAAAAGTAAACAGTTGATAAACTTTCTTCAACTTTTTTTAGTTAAATTTCATAACTGTGAGTCTTGGTTAAATTTATAATTTATCCAGCTGTCAAACAAAATGTATGTAAGTTCATATTAGAACTTGGGTTACAAATGTGTATACATTTGTTCTATTCTAGACCTCAGTTCACTGCTTTTCTTTCCATTTCATCACAGAAAGTATAGAAGTACAGGGAAAAACTTCAGTGTATTAAGGTAAAGTTCAGTACTGAATGAATACTGCCTTCGTACATGCTGTGACTAAGCAGTAAGATTGAGATGACTCAAGCCCTAAGTCATATTTTCATGGATGATTAAACATTGTACAGATGTTTTATGCTTAACAATAGCAGAAATATTTTTCCTTCCTTCATTCTTTGGTTCAGATCTGTTTGGTTTGTTTAATTTTGCAAGGTGATGCATTAAATGTTATTTGTGTTCTTACCCTGGGAGGTATCATCTTTTCTGGTTAAATGCTCAGCCAGGAAAGAGAGCCATGTTTACTCAGTGGTGAGCAAAATGAAGGAAAAAGGTTGCCACTCTGTTGTGTTCTTCTTCCTGCTCCTTGTCTCCTGCTTGTAAGTGTATTAGCTAAAGCAGTGTCATATGGAGAAGATTAATAGATATTTGTTTATTCCAAAGCAGCACCGCAGGGGTTAAATTCTCTCATTTAATCATTTTGTAGGATCTCTGGGGAGCGTGGGCTTACGTTCACAAGTGAACGCCGTCTGGTGTACTCTCTACCTCTGGTCTGTTCTGCACTTGCTCTCCTGCCTGCATGCACGCTGCCTTTCTCCTGGCATAGAGCACTTGAAAAATAACACAAGGTTGTTGGGGTAGCAGCCAAGTGGTGTGATCCACAGGGACTTTTCACTGGGCAGTGGCGCTCCCTGTTGCATGCAGTATGTAACCTGACTGGGCAGCTGTGTGAGCTGAAAAGTCTACAGGAAGAAAACAGAAAGCATCATTTATTTTTTTTTTTTAAATGCTTTTTCATGTTACTAGAAGATTTTTTTTATAAGGGCTGAAAAACAAGCAGGGGGAGACCTGTAGTAGGAGCTTGCTTTAGTGATGCTCAGACTGGCAGTGCTGAGCTTAGTCTTAGCTGTGTTATTTATGTAATCAGACATGTCAGTTTACTGCTTTCTTACACAGCAAGGTGGAATCCTTCATAGACTTAATGAGCTTTAA
>NW_010325166.1:50055-62035 GCF_000700745.2 Antrostomus carolinensis | reverse complement strand
TGGGCAGCTTTGTGAGCTGAAAAGTCTACAGGAAGAAAACAGAAAGCATCATTTATTTTTTTTTTTTTAAATGCTTTTTCATGTTACTAGAAGATTTTTTTTATAAGGGCTGAAAAACAAGCAGGGGGAGACCTGTAGTAGGAGCTTGCTTTAGTGATGCTCAGACTGGCAGTGCTGAGCTTAGTCTTAGCTGTGTTATTTATGTAATCAGACATGTCAGTTTACTGCTTTCTTACACAGCAAGGTGGAATACTTCATAGACTTAATGAGCTTTAACATTATTGCTTTAGTCTTTAAATACTTTTGATTTTAGTTTTGAAATGTTATTACACTGGTGCTAGAAACTAAATATAGCTCGAAGGCATGTCAGTCTGTCACAGTCGTGTGGTTGGAGAGAGATCTGCAGCTCTGTAGGTATATGACAGCTTTGCCAAGACATTACCAAAAAGCTGGAATTGTGCCTGACCTAAAAAATGAACTGCTGCTGAATCCATTGTTTTTGTTTGATTAATGAATTTGAGTTTTTTTCTGCTTACTATGAAGTCAAACGCGCTTCTACTACATGACTTGGAGAGGTACACTTAAAGAGTCAGTTTCAGCTTTTCTCTTAGCTTGTCTTCATTCCAGTGCAGTGACACAAATTTGTATGATGGTATTCTGTGCTTTTAATGTCTCTTCAAACAATGTTGCACTCATGTGACCCTTTCTTCACTGCAATATATGACTTACCACTTCATAAATCTTCCAGCTCTTACATCTAAAGATCTCTGAAACGTTTGTTCTTAGTCGAAGAATCTACTTGCCATTTGCATTGTAATACTGACAAGAGCTCACACTCAGTCTAAACTGTGTGCCCTTAACCGAGATCATATTCAACAAATTTGGTTTGGTTTTCTTTACTTGGTGCTTGATTTCAGCGTCTCAAGTTGCTCTTCCTTACCTTGCAAATGTATTGATTTTGTGCAACAAGCATTTCCTGGTGCTTCAGTATCTCGTTTACCTGGGCGTGTGCATTCTGCAAACACATGGTTGAGAAGTGAAGCTGGTTTTTCTTGTTCCTATATGCAGCATTCTGCAAGCAGTATGCTTAATTTAAAACAAGAAGAGAAACAAGTTGGCCATTATACTTTCAACATGGAATCATGGTTTGGGTTGGAAAGTACCTTAAAGATCATCTAGTTCCAACCCCCCTGCCATCAGCAGGGACACCTTCCACTAGACCAGGTTGCTCAAAGCCTCAACCAACCTGGCCTTGAACACTTCCAGGGAGGGAGCATCCACAACTTCTCTGGGCAACCTGTTGCAGTGTCTCACCACCCGCATAGTAAAGAATTTATTCCTAATATGTCATCTAAATCTACCCTCTTCCAGTTCATAGCCATTACACCTTGTTCTTTCAATATGTGCCCTTGTAAAAAGTCCCTCCCCAGCTTTCTTGTAGGCCCCCTTCAGGTATTGGAAGGCCGCTATAAGATCTCCCCGGAGCCTTCTCTTCTCCAGGCTGAACAGCCCCAACTCTCTCAGCCTGTCCTCATAGGAGAGGTGCTCCAGCCCTCGGATCATCCTCGTGGCCTCCTCTGGACTCATTCCAGAACTTTACATGGTTAAGCTTTACATTTGTTAAAGGTTCTTGGTCGGTATGACAAGAACCTTTTTATGTCTTTCTGCCATTTTATTAGACTTTATATTGGCAGTCCTTCCCTTCCTTCCCCCATCATAGGCTTGCATACAGCTGTGGACCTCAGAAAAGATAAAAGATAACTGTGGACACAGACGATGTTTTGGTGGCTACCTAATGATGCCAGCTTAGTTTTGAATTTTATTTCAGACCCCCATGTGAATGAAATCAAGATACACAGGATTTGTGTGTTTTAAGCAGCGCGTATCTGAAACGTGCCTCTCTTCCTTTGAGTGGCAAAGCTGGGTGTGTTGGGTCCAGATTCAGCATGCTGTGATAGCTAATGCCAGCACTGAGCTGGGAGATGGGAACTGTGGCCTCCTGAAGCAGGCATAGGATGCAGCAGTGCCATCAGTCCTGCTCTTGCTGAGTTTCAAACTTTGCCGTTGTGCCTCGTGCAGCTTTGGTTTGGGCAGTGGTTGGTGTGTTTTCAAGAGACTGTATATCCCAACTTCTCATGTGGCAAAAGTCAATTAAAGTCCACCATGCCATGCTGCATTTGGCTACTGTCAGGGTGAATATCTTTACCAATATGGAAATACAGTTTGTGCCTGTCCCAGATACACCTATGCTACTAAATATGTGTAGTGCACAATTCTCTGCTGGCAAAGAACTTCCCACCAGCAGTACATAAAGGCTCTGTCACTCAAGCAGCATGAGCTGATGCCGTGGTTCCTGTGCCACTGCAGTCAGTGCACATGGAAAATTATACCTCTGTTGCTGAGTCACTAAATCATTCCACATACTGGCTTCTGGCTAAATGAACGTAATAGGTTGGTGGTGGGAGTAATTTCTTGCATCAAGCAATTTGATAATAGTGCCATTGAAGAAAAGAGGGTAATTCCTCTCGCTTCTTTTTGGCTCTGGCTCTGTCTCTTGAGGGCAGGATGCCTCTCCTCCTTCCCGAGGAGGTGGAGGAGAGAGGAAGGTGTTTTGGAGTGCAGGTGAAGCTGTTGATTTGCTGGGTTTGGGAGGATGCTACAAACGTAACCGATTCCAATCGATTCACCGTACTTGCTGTAGTTCTGAACTAACATCCCTCACAAAGATTCAGTTTTGGAGGTGTTGTATTTCAAATTGTCACAAGCTTTCTCTTTTTCTCCTTTCTCTCTCTCTCTTTTTTTATGTGTCCCCCCACCCCCCCCACAAGCCTTAAGTAATTCTTTTGTCTTCAGAGAGTGAGCAAATGCTCTCTGGGTAGACGTGGTACCTACTGTGGGTTGAACTGCACCTTATTATTCAGTTCTAATTTTGTGAGAGCTGACGTGGGGTAATGAGTCTGTTATTTCTAACGTGTTTTCCCTCAACAATAGCTTCAGAGAGGAAGACTCCATTCTAGAAAACCCTTTCCACAGGGATAAGAGAAATGGGAAAAGCATACAAATATTCCCAATGAGCAGTTCTGCCCCTTTTTATGAGGCAAGGCAAAACAACCACATACCCAAGAGGCTCATTCACATGCTGTCTTGCTACTATATCACTTCATTCTTCCTCCTTTACTAGTTCCTTTGCAAGTCCCATGTTAGATCATTGCATTACTCTGACTTAAGAAGTTAATGCTTTATCTACAAATGGAATGTAGATTAGAACTAACCCCATCCTGTCAAGGGACTTTGCTTTTTTTCCTTGTGTCATGATCTGCATTTTAGCGTTCACCAAATGCTCTTCACTCAGTTTAGGATGAAAACAACTAAATTTCCTAACCAGCCACAGGGCTGCTTAATAAAACATCAAAAGTCTGTTAAAAGGATCATTGTCACTTTCTAAAAGCTGGCTGGCTTCTTTTGTTTTTAAACCCTAAGTTGGTTCATAATTCAGTTTCTGTCAGCTGATTTATTCTGGGCTATTTAAAGAGAGAGCAAAAAGTAGTGAAGGAAGGGGGAAGTGCGTATTTTCCTTTTTAATCTTAATGTGCAGTGCAGGCCTGGCCTCTAATCCTGTGTTGTCTAAGCAGGGAATTGTTAAGTGGTAGTTTGTTAAAAACAGTATCTCGTTACTTATTAGTCTCTTTTTCCATAGAGCGAGTGTTCCTGCTGGTTTTGCTATTGCCATTCTTTTTGTTTAACAACTACGTGTGCAACAGAAATGTCCACCACTTACCACTTATGGGAGCTAAACCAGATGCTCTCCTGCTGTGAGGTAGGGGATGTTTTGGTAGTTCTTGTACCAGCACATGCAGAATGAAGGCAGTGTTTCAGTTTCAACACAGAGTTTGTCTAATCAGGCAGGAGTGAGGTAGGATGCAGGGACAAGGGTTCTTTGACCAGATCCACTTCATGTAGCATAAAGCTACCTGCACTATCATCAGTCCTAAAAGATAGCCTTGCAAGAGTAACATTATCTAAGAATTAGGAAAACTTGGCTTATGCAAAGTTAACTGCTGCTAGTACTTAGGGTAGAGTATATCATCTAGGCAGAGGTCATGAGTGTAATGTTTGTAGATGGAAACCTGTTTGAACAAATATGAGCTGCTTCTGAGATATTTGCTGAAGCTTCAGCAGCAGCTAACCAGTGTCTGGTTAGGAAATCAGTTATTTTTAAGTAGCAGTTTCATAGTGCAGAAGAAAATCTAGAAGGTGAGGTGGTCCGAGTCTTAACATCAATTAGCTGGCTGGTACACATTAGTTGGATAGCTGGTGGATGGAAGAACTGGGCTATTTCAGCATCAGATACGTTACTGCAGCCCTGAACACAAACGCTGTATTGCCCATGTGCTCCATGTTGTGCTGGAGACTGTTCCCCACCAAAGCAATAAGGGATATTTGAGGATGCTGGTTTTTAAGACTGACATTGGCAGGTTTTATGTCTTGCTAATACTGAGTGTGAGATCATTAAACAGGCTGCCATCCCACTTCTTTAGGAGAGTGTTTTTGGTAATTCACAAGATATTTTAACCTACGTAGAGTTGATCGAACACATAAACAGGTAGAATTGTGTTTTCTGACAGTGGCCAAATCCCACTGTTACATGATAAAGACAGTTAAAACCCACAAGTTGTTTGTCATAAATGGGACTGAAGGATCTATTCCCAGGTATGTTGAGTAAAAAATAGAATGAAAGCAACAAAAACCATTGTGAATAGAATAAAACTTCAGTTGCTTATAGTCTTTCTGTAAGAACAGATTTTACTACAAACATATTTCTATTAATGTGGGTAACATTAATATAATTTGGGTCTATGTGTCTATTTGATAAACATTATAATACTCTGCATTATTCTCTATATTGAAAGCTCTAATATAGTTTCTGTTGTCTTTACAGACAGGACTATAATAATTTCTATTCAGGATTCACATAGTTCACCTAAAAGGCCAGCTGTCAGCATGAGATACCAGAATTCTGTTGACTTGACCACTGTCCAGTGAGTCTGCTCTGGTGTTTGTAAGCCAGTCTCATCTGGCCTGGAAGGCAGTGGCTACTTGGAGATCAATTGCAATGTCAGCTTGCCCTGTGGGCAGTAAGAATAATTCTTCCATGCTCTCCTTCATTAATCTCTTCTTGTGTGTTTTTGCTCTCCATGCCTTCAAACCAACCCTGGTGCTGGCCCCTAAATCCAGCCTCTTCCTCACATGTTCCTGAGCGTAGCCAGGGGTTGCTGTGACTGCCTGTGGATCTGTGGCTCAGAAGGATCTCCATTCATGTGAGATTTAGATCCTACCTGCTTTTTACCAGTAAGGGTTGCCTCTGTTGCCAGTGGGGCATGTTCTGTGGTTTAGGATTTCCTCACTGGTGAAAGCTGTAAGAAAATTAATGGAATGATCTTTCAGCTGATTTACATCTGGCACAGGAGATTGTAGCACTTTCTTTAATTTTAAGTCTGTTCAATCTGATGGTTTGTGATCTCATCACCCTTACCAGTGCTCATTTCTGCTCTGGAGTCTACATATCCGACCCTGTGCTCCATCTCACAAATGAAATAACTAGATTCCCAATTATGGCTTGTCACCTTAGTAATTTTGGATTTCATATGTGCCTCCCTGTATTAAGAGAAAAATCTTCCAAGACATCCAGGTACAGGCGATGTGCTTAGCCAAAGTGAATTTTCGTGGCTTTCGGTTTTTCTGATAAGAGTACTAACCTCTTTATGGATAAAAGAAAAAAGCTCAGAAAATATGGCCAGATGTCAAGTTAATCTTTTGAAGTGGTTTTTTCTCTTCCTTGAATTCCTAGTACCAGAATACATCTTACAAGGTAGAGTGTTCTTGTCAGCCTGCTTGTTGTACCATTGCGCTGTTTTTCTGGCTACTTATAGTGCATCATCAAGACAATAATGGTGCTGTCAGACACCATTTTTAATATTTCTGTTGTCCTGAATTTCTAGTTGTCTTGTTCATTCTTTCACCTTAATCTCTTGTTTTCCTATTTTTCAATAAAACTTGACTTTTTTTCTTAATTAAAAAAAAAAAAAAAGCTTGTCAGAATAATGCTGTGCGTCACCTACGCTACCCCTGCGAGGAAGACTTATAAACTGAAATATGGAGCACCTTTACCAGCCCAGCAACTTAGCTTATTCTTGAACTGATGAACACGGCTCTGAGTTTTATGTTGATGCCCCATGCTGCCCCACTGATGTTAGGAGCTGGTTGCCACAAAAGTGCTGTTTTCACCAGGCATTTTGCTAGGCAGTTTAAGAAAGGAGCTAGCTGCCCTCTGGATAGTAACAAAGTATAATTCATGTGTTAGATTTCTTCCTTTTGCTTACAAGTAACTTGGCCTTATGGTATTAATAGAAACACCATTTTCAGGAATTTGAGAATAAACATAATGGTCCAATGTTTTAATTTTTCTGTTAAAATAAATGCAGAGAATAAAAGTTTTTTTTTTCTCCTGTGTGTTTTTATTACTTGGCTTTAATATGTTTAAGATAGCAATCCAGACAGAAATAGTAGTCCATGGTTTGTTTGTTTCCCAATTTTCAGTAATGGTAAGCTCCTAATTGGCAATCCTGACTTGTATTTCTGCCTCGCATACTTTCAGTTTGTGTATGACCTTTCTGTCCCATTTTCTTACCTGATGAAAGTGACACTGATACTTGGATCTGTATTGCAGAAACAGTAAGATTTATAGTACTGTCTTCTTAGGAAAAAACAGATGAAAATACCTACATGTCAGTTGTATATACTTTGATTTTTTTATTAATTTGAAAATTCTAAAGATTAATTGAAGCAAGTTACAAAATATCAGAAGAAATTCCCATGCTCATGTAAGACATATGAGGAAAAATCTCCTTTGAACTTGAATTGTGACATTTGTAGCCTTTACTAATAAATAGTCAGATAACTGGGGGAATGGAGTATTTCAAAACTCGTATTCTGAAGCAGTTGGTGAAAAGCAACACAAGAATTTCATTTGATGCCATTGGCAACAGTATTTGCTTCTTCAGTGGTTGTTAGGAAGGGAAACAGAAGGATATCTTGTCTTATACCCATAGTTGTCTTAGACTGAATGCTACTCCTTCAATTCTCTGTGCTATTTATCTTTGTCGAAACCTTTCCAAACTGTTGAAAGCTAAGGAAGAAAGGACTGCTTTAAAAAAAATCTTAAAAATTTTTAAAAAGCTGCTTTAGTTCTTCCAGCATGCATAATATAAAATATATCTGCACTATCTTATATCATACGTGCACCTATGTGTGCACACATATGTGTTTGCACTTACGTATGATGATATGGATGTGGGTTTTTTGTGTATAAATAGGTTTATGTTTGTATACTGTATATGATATGTGTATGTTCCAAAGTACAATCTGCATCTGTTCACACAGCTTAATTTTTTTAAGGAAAAGTGTCTTGGAGGTCATGCCTTGTTTCAATGCAAAACTCTTGTTTACTTATGAGAATGTGAGGGCTGGATGTTGCAGCCAGTTGACTAGAAGTTTTAGATATTTTCCAATTAGCTTCCTGGGGATGAGTTCCAAATAGGGTCAAGTTCAGAGCTCCAGTATGGACTGGAGTGTCTCTTCTGGTTTTGTTTGGAAGTCGTTTTCCGTTTAGAAATGGAAAAAAAAAAAGAGGAAAAAGAAAAAAGTTAAATTTGTCTTACTCTGGGTGGCTACGTGTTAATAAGTAACTCAAAGTTCTTGCTGTATTTACTGGAAGGGAATGGGCATTCCTAGAACATCGTTCTAAATTAAATGTCTGCAGTAAGTGAATAAATCACTCCTTGAAAGTTCCTATTTCTCTGAATCGACTGTGAAGCCAGTGTAATGGATGACTTGCCAAGATGCAGGTATACATTTGCTTTGAGGTGAGCCTTACCTTTAGTGCTGTCCTCTGAAGCCCTTCCACTTGTTAATTTTTACTTTCCCCTTAAAGTAATCTTAGGCAATGAGTAGAATCATTCCCCCCACCACCCACCCCATTCCCATGCTTATTACAAGGTGAATATAGTCATTGAAATATATTGCAGTAGGAAGATAATTTCAGAGCCCTCATGGGAGCATAATAATTAAACATTAGCAAGTAAATAAGCAACAGCATAGAAAACATGACATATAAATAGCCCCTGAGATAACCTGATAGCCTGCAAGCTGTTCTTCAGTGGCTTTCAAGCCATTACTAGATTAAACCTTTCTCCAATCAGACTGTGATGGTAATGTCAAAAATCACCTATATTTGTTTGTTTTGACTTTCAGGTAGTTTGAAATAAATATACCCAGCTATTTTGTGGCTTCAAACTACAATTATGCCAGGAAGTTGATTCTGCAGCCGCTTGGGAATGCAGTCTGAAGGCCTGCAGTGTGCCAGTGAGCGTCGGCCAGGACACAAGGGCACTCGGTAACCAGGAAAATGACTGGCTTCCTTGAGGAAGAAATAAAGAAGGAACTTTTATTTCTTGCGTAGCTGGAAGGCAAAGCAATACAATTTGGCACCTGGTTAACGTACAGAAGCATTTTTCAAAATACCTCTTGGCTGTGTGGATCTTGTAACTCTGATGCAAACGTGCCTTTGGACTTGTGCAAATAAATCATTGGAAGAATTGATTGGGCAAATCAGTCATTGAAAGAGTGGCTGTTGAAGAATCATGACGAAGCACTTGGAGATCATCAATTTGTCATTTTTGTTGGAACATGAAAGGGAAACAATATTGGGAGTATTGAAGAGAGATGAGTATCTGAAAAAAGTTGAAGATAAAAGGATAAGGTAATGCTTTTTATTATTGTTCTTAAAAATATGGTCTGTAGTATAGATATCTCTCTGGTACCCGGTGAAGATTTGCTAGATTCCTCAGGAGAAGGATGAGTGTTGGGAGATGGCACAGTTAATTACAAGTCAAAGTAAAGCGTGTTAAAATTGCTTGCTAGTGTGACCCTCTGTAAATAAAATATTGTGTCCATTGCTTCAAGGCAAAAGCATAAGAAAGATAACAAGTGCAAAAATACACAGCAGTGGTTTTTACATTTCTGATTCTGTAGGTTTTGCCCAGTTTGGCTGAACTTCCTCCCTGTGAATAGAAGGCTTTAGTAAGGCTCTTGAACTTCCTCTGAGAGGAGCTGTATGCTTTGTGCCTTCAGAGCTGACTGCGGAAGGGCAAGTTTGGAAGGTGTCACAGGGAGAGAAAGTAGGTGTCTGCCTCTACATGAGCCCATATAACATGGGGCAAATGTGAGATAGTGACCTTTTTCTTTCTCTTGCAGTATTTGCAGAATAGGGAGGGGGGAGGACACTTCATTTTTCAAATTACTTAGATTTCATAATAAATAAAATTGAAAGTCTCAGGTATGGATTTCAAAAGTCACTGATAGAAGTTTGAGACTCAGGGTATTAATAGAGTCCATATGTTCCTTTCTGAGGAAAAAAAAGGTAAAAATCAAATTTCAGAGGACAGTGTGTGGAGGCAGGCTAAGATTCAGCTATTGTAGATGACTCAAATTCAGTTAGTTCAGCTAAGTATCAGTTCTGTAAAGGTTCATTCCAGCATGTTGTTGCTGCTTCCTCTTGCTTCTCCCTGCTGCCCTTTTAAACTCTTATGCAGTGCTGGTTCTGAAAAACAGGCTTAGTGTAGATGTATGTGGCACTTGGTGAGTCTGCTGCGTGTAATGGATGACAAAGGGAAGATTTCCAGCCTTTGCTGGTTTCTGGCCATGTATTCCAAGCCAGGCTGTATTGTTCTTCCCTTTGATTTGCTAAAAAGCATTTTAGACATTGTGCATTACCGAGATGTATATTCAGCACCTGCTGAGGCTTCTTTTGTATAAAACTATTATTTGGAAATTCATGCAGAGTTAGCCACTGGTTTTGGAAGTCTTTTTACCTTGTGAGAAAAAAGTCTTAAGTGAAATGTGCCTATTGGTGTGCAGCCCATTTAACTGGGGAAACATAGTGGCTCATCTAAATGATGTGGGCTAAAACAGGTTGCTTCTGCTACTGCAAGACTGGAAGGAAAGGTGGGTTTTTTTTTTCTTTTTTCCTTTTTTTTTTATGTAGTGGTGTGGGCAAATTAATCACTTCATCTCCTTCATAATTTGTCAGATGAAGAAGAAAACAGAACACAAGAAAACAGATGGAGCACTGTTTGTTCCAGGCATTGTTCTCTATTTTGTAATAGGATAAGCATTTCAAAGTTTTATAAGGTGGTGGCCTTGGGAGTGTGTGATGTGCCAGTAGTCATCGATCACAGGCGTCAGTATGAAGTGCAGCAGTGTATCAGATCACTAGCTTCTCAAACCTCCAGAAAGCTTTCTTTTCTACTACTGTCGTTTCCCAATCTCAAGTGGAAGGTTGAAACTCCTGAGGTTTTGTGGAAGTTTGTTTGTTTGCTTTGGTTTTTTGTTGTTATTGTTGGGTTTTTTAATATGATGTCTTCAAATCCCTGATTATCTGCCTTTTTTTGGCACTACTGGAAGTCACTCTGCCAAACCTACTGAGTTTGAGAACCCAAGGTACATTTGGAGGATGCAGTTCAGTAAAGCAACGAGTGCTACTGGCTTATCTGTGTTTTGGTACAAATGAAAAGAGTACCCTGAGAAAAGGCTGGAAATTAAGTTAACCTGAAATATAATGCTAATTAAGCTAACTAACAATGCAATGTGATGCTTATGCATACTTCCAGCACTTGTATATGAACCAGTTGGTTTCAGATTCAGAGTATATTTGGAAAATTGTCACTAGACCATACTGTGCCTGGTAATGGTGGAATGTAGTCTGTAAGACTTCCAAGATATACAAACTATAAGGAACTGGGTGGTAACTGCTTGCTAGGAGACTTCATAATTTTGCTTTCTGAATACAGCTAGGCAAGGATATCTTTAATTATGGCTTGTAAGTATACTTCAGAGGAACATTTGTCGTCTTTGGAATTCCATTTGTTGCAATCTGTTATATATTTTATTGAAGTACTTTGCAGAAGAACAAGTCCCTTTGTATTTATTTTCAAAGCATTTTTCATTCTGGCAAGATGCTTACTTATATATTGTACTGAAGAATTTTTATTTGTCTGTTTCACTCTTTCTGAATTTATCTTGATAATTGTTTTTTCTGTTCCTATTAGTCTTCAAAAGCCCCTGTAACTTGAAAGAGTCTTTCTATTCAACATGAAAGCAATAGCAAGCGTAGGAGACTGTTCTAATAATGAAATTGTTAAGAGTTATTTTTATTATCACTGCTCATGCTTGTGTTCTGGAGTGCAGGTGGCTGTTCTTGTATCTCTATTTGATGTACAAATATTTCACCTACATGCGAGGGAAACACAGAAGGCAGCAAATACTCTTTCTGTGGTCTTGTTCTGATAATGCAAACAAGCAACCTGCTTAATAAATATCAGGGTTTATGTTCTCAACTTTAAGTGTGTATCTTGTGTGACTTGAAATTTTCTTTGAATATTGATTTAAAGAATTTAAATTTCTAAATTGTTAGTAGATTACTTGTGCAAATAGTCTACAGTGTTCTACAATGCTTTTGATGTCAGTTGAATGGCCATTGTGATTGTTTTCAAATACTAAGATTATTTGTGTGAAATAATTAAATTACATAAAGCTAAAATAGCTAAAACCAGTGAACTTAGAATCACAGAATCATAGGCACGATTTGAGGTTGTTTCCTCTTGACTTATTGCTAACGTACATTGCTTTCTTATCATGACTGTTTTCGTAGACAGTATTTAAAATACAAAGGTTTTTTTTCAGTCTTTACGAAGCAAAGCTGTGAATACCATGCTTTTAGAAGAGGAGATACCAGTGTAATAATTGCTGAACTACGAAAACAAAGAAGGAACGTGCCAGTTTCCTCCAAGAATAAGGATTTACTGGGTTATTACTTGAATCATCTTCAGCATCCAGGTTGTCAGTTGTGTAAGAATTGCACCAG